>NC_092227.1:69561511-69719011 GCF_036320965.1 Panulirus ornatus | reverse complement strand
TCATCACTACCTGTTGCCACTCCCTCCTTTGTCACTTTCACCGACGTTCCTTGTTGTTCTCTTGTTTGTCGTACATTGTTAAACTTCTTCCAAAACATCTCTTTATTCTCCCTAAAGTTTACTGATACTCGCTCACCCCAACTCTCATTTGCCTTCTTTTTCATCCCAATGAATTCTGTTATTATTGATTTTAAGAACAATTACGCTTCATAAGACTTCTGTTCCTGATAAAGGCAAAATATTTGATCAACTGTAGACAAAGTTAGTAACAAAGTTGTTCATTCGAGGGAAAATCCAGCTCCACTGAGCTCCTACTCTGAGACCTCCAACGCACATTTACACCTAAGAATTTCCAGTATCATATTATGTGCCCTTATCAGGCTGGACAAACTGACACACTTTCTAAAGTTATTGTTTGTTGGGTTTAACGGCAAGCAACCTAGGAGGAAGGAAGATCATTAGGCCTGCAACCCACTCTGCTGTTACATGCTCTTCTTTGGAATACCTTTGTGCCCCGTTGTGAAACAGTTAGTAAACATAAATAATGTATAGTTAAATGGTTGAAGCAGGAATTTCAAGGAAAGAGACAATCAGTTGTCCTAACAACAAGGTCATGTTGTTGCAAATGGTACAAAATTAATGAATTGAATTTCACATATCTTACGAATCACATCATCCCAGTCAGCTCTGTCTCTTTCAGGGAAAAAAAATCACCGTATGAATTAAATCTGGGCTGGAATCATCAAACAATTTTATGCCATTCTTTTTTTTCTTTGTAGATACAAAATTCTGATATCTTTTTTCCGTGTATGTGTGTGTGCGTGTGTCGTATTTGGGGCATCTGAGCATTATTGTTGTATAGTGAGGACTGTGTTGCATTTGTACATTGTGGGGTAAAGGCTTGATGGTTGGAGGCAGAAGGTGAGTTAGATATGCTGTGTTCATACGGAGGCGGGCCAGCACCCCTTCCTCAGTTCTGTTGGCACGCTGGTCGGAGGTCGACCAGTCGCCAATTTCTGGTCTGAATTTATTTCGTAATCCCTGGTTGATCCACTGACTTGGCCATATTGTGTTCCCTTCCACAGAGAGACACACATAGGACCGCACCTTCCGACGAGCTTCGCGTACGCACGCAGTCGACTCAGCAAGTCTGTCTGCCTGTTCGCTGCTGCAAATGTTGCAATGACCAGGTACTGGGCCAGATCAAGATGATGGACTTATCACAGGTATGCAGTTTATTGATAATGAGGTCATGTGCGTCATTTGTATCTGTTGAATCTGAATGTATAGCCTACAGTGCTGATAGCCTGATAAGATAACAGATTTATCGCATCTAGAGTTAAAGCCAGTAATCTATGGCTTTATCAACTGCAAACACTTCTACACAGAAAACATGCATGAATGGGTAGGCAGAACCTGAGGGAACGGTCAGGCATCCACACACATCCACCCGTCCTGGAGTCGTCGGTGTACATAGGAATATAATCAGAATATCTCACAAATAATTCCCCAAATCGCTGGTGGACCTCCACCACCGGAGCAGTTCGTCTGTTGGAGAGCAGCCAGCTGGCGTTGATGTGAATGTTTAACGGCTCCCAAGGAGCTATTTCTTTTTTTCATCACCGGATGATCATCTTTCATTATAAGTACAGCCATGCAGTGTTCCTCATAATTAGGTCATCGGCGGAGCTGTCAGCATTATAATCTTACCCTGCACCTAGACATTTGTAGCAATATGAACATATTCTATAAGGGAAAAATTTTGGCCCCACTGTTCGGAATAAGTTAGATAAAGATTTCACGTAATCTTTTCTTAGTTTATAATACTTTGGAAATTCTTTAACTTCTTAAAACTGCAAATGTGTATCATGAGTAACCTATGAACGATGGGAACACTCATTGAAATCTCTTACAACGACTCTCACACATTTTTGAGTTTGTCGTATAGTTATCTCATTTTCTGTTTTCTTTATTCTCTGTAACAGAAAACTGAATCAGAGAATGGGAACCTACAGGAATATGACAACACCTCGCCCAAGTCTATCCAGAGAGGTAGTAAAGAGTTATGATACTCGCCCATACTCACCTCATTAATCATTCCATGAAGGAAACACCGTCCTAAACAGGTGAAATTTGTCAGAGTAGTTCCCATATACCTTTTCTTAAGACCTAATAATGTGCTATATCTCTCTTTCTCGCGGTAAGCCAAATTATTAGCATTTTGCCAATAGACGTAGTGTCTTAAAGATAAGCATTTCGTTTCACAATGCAAATATGAGCTTAGAGAAGCGTCCATCGTGTTTTTTTTTTCTTTTTTTTTTTTGCATAGGCTGAATGATCACAGACCGCGCCGTAGCTGACGAACCCTTTTCTTGCCACACTACACATACTATCTGTCATCAGCTAAAGCAACGTCGGGATGAGGGTTAGGCGGACACTGGCTTAAATGTGAGCACTAGTGATGACCCCCACACTGCTTCAAGAAATCATTTTCTTATCTTTACGTTGGAGGCTCCAGTCACGGACAGTCCACATCAAGGTCGGGTCTTAAATGAAATATGGAGAGGTTAATGAAAGAGAAAAAGAAGAGACAAGGGAAAAGTATTCGCGAATTTCGGATAAGGTAAAAAAAAAAACGTGCTTTTCAAAATGTGCCAGGTAATAATCACTGGAAATGACATGAGTGGGTGAAGAGTTTCAAAGCTTCAAGGTGTAGGGAAAGAAACAGTTATCAAAACGGCCCACTTTTAAGTTGCCAAAAGCCACGCAGAGTCATACTTTATTGCGTGGTGTACTTAGTGTTGTAGTCACACAAGCAACCAGCTCTCGAAAGGATAAACCAAAGTAATAATACCTGTAGAACCAACATTGCGGCGTAGGGACAGGCGGGTCAAGTTTTGAAGTTAGCCTTGGGCAGCTGACAAGTCGGACCGCTTTCGACTCAACTCTGTCAGATCTGGATGCAGAGAGAAAACCACCCAAGATATGAGCGCAGTACTCCGTACATGGACGGATCACCCTTGTATAAACGGAGCAGCTGTTCGGAAGAAAAGAAATTTCGACATCTAAACAGGACTCCCAGGTTCTTAGGGGCAGACTTAACTATTTTCGTAGTGTGGGGTTTCCAAGAAAGAGTGGAAGTTAAAGTAGTACCTGTATGTTCATAGAATTAAGAGGTGGAACTACAGAACCGTTGAAGGAGACGAAAGTTGTGAGGCATTTCCGATAGAGATATGGGCAGAGGCTGGGTCGTAGAGGTATCAAACGTATCCAGATTTCGTGTATCTCACTGAGATGTCCTGTCCAAGTCTGGATTTATTGAGGAAGCTGTGTCAAGACGAGATGCAGATCGAGTGAGAAAAGAAGGAGCAGAATTGAAGGATGTGGAAGGATCCAGTGTTGATTCGTCAGGATATGAGTGAGCTAGATTATTTGAGAAAAAAAAAAGAGGTGCAGGATACAGTTCAGAACCTTGGGGGACATCGCAATTGATGGAGATAGGTAGAGAGGCTGATCCAACAACAACCATGGAGATAGATCAGACAGAGGGGAAGCTAGATATGAGAGAGCGAAGCCAAAAGAGGAAAACATAGACATGAGACCCCGATGCCACACCCAGTCAACAGTGTTGGGTATGTCCAGGTTCCTTTTCTCAGACATGTCTCTTCTGTTTTGTCATCTCGGTTACGTTTACATGAATATCATACAACCTAGCCTCATCCTTCGAGATGATCCCCCCCCCCCCGTTCCTTTTTCTGTTCCATATTCTAGAAACCAAAATACAAGAAGGGAAGGGGGAGTGGGGATCATTTCCCACACTCCCGCCCCATTTGGTCGCCTTCTACGACACGCATGGAATACAGTGGTAGAATTCTTTCTTTCCTACCTCAGGGATATATAGATACACGTTTATTCATGTATCAGTTTATCTACTTGTCAATTCCCGCTTTATGTCGTTAATGCCAGAAACAGATGAAGGTTATGGGTTATAGGTTGGCAGATGTAGGGTGTTTGGGTCGGGATGGTATGCGAAGCGAGTGCCATGAAGAGTGGTTTGGTGAAGAGAAGAGATGGTTAAAGCCTTACTTAAGAGGAAATGTGGCAAGGCAGTTGGAGTGGATGGTATTGCATTTGAATTTCTTAACTAAGGGGGGTGACTATGTTGTTGACTGGTTAATTAAGATTTTCATGGTGAGGTGTGGGGGATTGGCGGAATGCAGGTATAGTTCCATTGCATAAAAACAAGGAGGACAAAGGTAAGTGTTCAAACTACAGCTGCAGATATATAAGTTTTATGAGTGTCCCTGGTAAGTTGGATTGAGAGAGGGTGAAGACATTTACAGAGCATGAGACTGAGGGAGAACAGTTTAGTTTCAGAAGTGGCAGAGGATGTGTGGATCAGGTGTGTACCTTAAAGAATGTGTGTGAGAAATACTTAGAAAAACAGATGTATTTATGTGTGGTATATATGGATGTGGAGAAAGCATGTAACAGGGTTGATAGAGATGCCATGTAGAAGGTTTTAAGAATATACGGTATGGGAGGAGAGCTGCTAGAAGCAGTGAGAAGTTTTTATCGAGAGTGCGAGGCATGTGTACGAGTAGGAAGAGTGGGAAGTGATTTGTTGTAAATGGAGATTTGTCTGCGGCAGGTGTATGTGTTGTCATCATGGCTATTTAATTTGTCTGTGAATGGGTTGGGGAGGTAAGTATAGAATAAGAGTCTTGCGAGAAAGGGGCGAGTATGCAGTCTGTAAGGGACGAGGGCGATTGGGAAGTGAATCAGTTGTTTGCTGATGACACAGCACTGGTGGCAAATTCGAGTGAGAAACTGCAAAAGTTGGTGTAGTAGTCTGGAAGAGCACGTAAAAGGGGGAAGTTGAAAGAAATGTGAATACAAGCGAAGTTATTCGGTAAAGCTGGGTAGAGAGACAGGTTAGTTGGGATGTGAGTATGAATGGAGAAAATCTGAAGGAAGTGAAGTGTTTTAAATAGCCGGGAGTGGACACGGCAGCGAATGGGACCATGGAACTGAAAGCGATTCTTAGAGTAGGTGAGGGAGCGAAGGTATATGTGTGTGTGTGGGCGTGTGTGTGGGTGGGTTGGACCATTCTTTCGTCTGTTTCCTTGCGCTACCTTGCTAACGGGGAGACAGCGACAAAGTAAAATAAATGGAAAATATTATATATATATATATATATATATATATATATATATATATATATATATATATATATATATATATATATATATATTTTTATTATACTTTGTCGCTGTCTCCCGCGTTTGCGAGGTAGCGCAAGGAAACAGACGAAAGAAATGGCTCAACCCCCCCCCCCCCCCCCCCCCCCCCATACACATGTATATACATACGTCCACACACGCAAATATATATACCTACACAGCTTTCCATGGTTTACCCCAGACGCTTCACATGCCTTGATTCAATCCACTGACAGCACGTCAACCCCGGTATACCACATCGCTCCAATTCACTCTATTCCTTGCCCTCCTTTCACCCTCCTGCATGTTCAGGCCCCGATCACACAAAATCTTTTTCACTCCATCTTTCCACCTCCAATTTGGTCTCCCTCTTCTCCTTGTTCCCTCCACCTCCGACACATATATCCTCTTGGTCAATCTTTCCTCACTCATTCTCTCCATGTGCCCAAACCACTTCAAAACACCCTCTTCTGCTCTCTCAACCACGCTCTTTTTATTTCCACACATCTCTCTTACCCTTACGTTACTCACTCGATCAAACCACCTCACACCACACATTGTCCTCAAACATCTCATTTCCAGCACATCCATCCTCCTGCGCACAACTCTATCCATAGCCCACGCCTCGCAACCATACAACATTGTTGGAACCACTATTCCTTCAAACATACCCATTTTTGCTTTCCGAGATAATGTTCTCGACTTCCACACATTCTTCAAGGCCCCCAGAATTTTCGCCCCCTCCCCCACCCTATGATCCACTTCCGCTTCCATGGCTCCATCCGCTGCCAGATCCACTCCCAGATATCTATAACACTTCACTTCCTCCAGTTTTTCTCCATTCAAACTCACCTCCCAATTGACTTGACCCTCAACCCTACTGTACCTAATAACCTTGCTCTTATTCACATTTACTCTTAACTTTCTTCTTCCACACACTTTACCAAACTCAGTCACCAGCTTCTGCAGTTTCTCACATGAATCAGCCACCAGCGCTGTATCATCAGCGAACAACAACTGACTCACTTCCCAAGCTCTCTCATCCCCAACAGACTTCATACTTGCCCCTCTTTCCAAAACTCTTGCATTTACCTCCCTAACAACCCCATCCATAAACAAATTAAACAACCATGGAGACATCACACACCCCTGCCGCAAACCTACATTCACTGAGAACCAATCACTTTCCTCTCTTCCTACACGTACACATGCCTTACATCCTCGATAAAAACTTTTCACTGCTTCTAACAACTTTCCTCCCACACCATATATTCTTAATACCTTCCACAGAGCATCTCTATCAACTCTATCATATGCCTTCTCCAGATCCATAAATGCTACATACAAATCCATTTGCTTTTCTAAGTATTTCTCACATACATTCTTCAAAGCAAACACCTGATGCCACACATCCTCTACCACTTCTGAAACCACACTGCTCTTCCCCAATCTGATGCTCTGTACATGCCTTCACCCTCTCAATCAATACCCTCCCATATAATTTACCAGGATTACTCAACAAACTTATACCTCTGTAATTTGAGCACTCACTCTTATCCCCTTTGCCTTTGTACAATGGCACTATGCACGCATTCCGCCAATCCTCAGGCACCTCACCATGAGTCATACATACATTAAATAACCTTACCAACCAGTCCACAATACAGTCACCCCCTTTTTTAATAAATTCCACTGCAATACCTTTCAAACTATTCGCCATTTCCCGCGTTAGCGAGGTAACGTTGAGAACAGAGAACTGTGTATTTGATAATAGAAGATTAAATGATTTTTCTCTTGGTAATAGGGTTAGTGTTAATAACTGAGATGGCATTACTCCAGTCAATACAATGATCATAGTTTTTAACATGATTAAACAAGGCATTTGATTCTTGTCCCGTTCTTATACTATATTTATGTTCTTATGTCTAACAGAAAGATCCTTACCAGTCTGACCAACATAAAATTTATCACAGTTTCCAGAAGGCACTTTATAGATGCAACCAAGAGAATTTTCTGGTGAATTCCTGATTAAGATATTCTTTATAGTATTATTGTTGCTAAAGGCAACATTTACATTAAAGGATTTAAGCAACATGGGAAACAAAGTGAAATTATTATTGAAAGGGAGAACTAAAAGATTCTTGGTGTCAATGGGAGGTTTGGGCTCAAGTGATCAGGGCCTGAACATGCAGGGGGGTGAAAGGTGGGCAAGGAATAGAGTGAATTGAATCGATGTGGTATACCGGGATCGACGTGCTGTCACTGGATTGAATCAGGGCATGTAAAGCGTCTGAGGTAAACCATGGAAAGTTCTGTGGGGCCTGGATGTGGAAAGGGAGCTGTGGTTTCGGGCATTATTGCATGACAGCTAGAGACTGAGTGTGAACAAATGGGGCCCTTGTTGTCTTTTCCTAGCGCTACCTCGCACACATGAGGGGGGAGGGGGATGTTATTCCATGAGTGGCAAGGTGGCGATGGTAATGAATAAAGGCAGACAGTGTGAATTGTGTGCATGTGTATATATGTATATGTCTGTGTGTGTATGATATGTGAACATTGAGATGTATGGGTATGTATATTTGCGTGTGTGGACGTGGATGTATATACATGTGTATGGGGGTGGGTTGGGCCATTTCTTTCGTATGTTTCCTTGCGCTACCTAGCAAACGCGGGAGACAGCGACAGAGCAAAATAAGAAAATGAATAATATATATATATATATATATATATATATATATATATATATATATATATATATATATTATATATATTATCATTATTATTATCATTATTATTATTATCATTATTATTATTATTGTTATTCTTTGTGTGTGTGTATGTGTGTGTGTGTGTGTTGTGTGTGTGTGTGTATGTAAATGCGCTAATCAAGAACAGCTGAGATGAGCAAGAAGGAGTGCTCGTATCAGATATTATGAAGTGGGTGATGAACCCAGAGACCTCGAGGTCGTTACGGGATAGCAAGTGTTGCAGCACTGTAGGATGTTTTAAGATTCCATGGGAACAACCATGTCCACCACATCCTGGCCATGGTATATATATATATATATATATATATATATATATATATATATATATATATATATATATATATATATATATACTTATCACATTCTTTTAGTGTTCCTGGTCTGTCGTCAGATTCTAAATGCGAGATGACATTAGGAAGATCCCTAAACAAAGTACTCGAGGTAACTTGTAGCGCCTAGTAACGCGAATGTAGAGACCGCTGCCAGCTGCATGCTACAGTAATATGACGCGCACACCTGAAAAGGGCAGCAAAGACTAAGAAAGGCTCATGCAAGGTCGCACGTACATAGACAGCGTGCAGGCTAGTGATACCCTGACTCTCTGCTGATAGAGTTTTACCAACTCAGCTCAAGAACAAATAATCTTTTTTTTTATATTTAGGTGGTCATACGTATTCTTATACGTTGTCACATCAAATCAATGTTTGCTGAATGGTTTGAACGGGTAATGTTTCAGCAGAATGCACCGTCTTCTGCCATCTCTTTTAGCTGTCTAGAGTGTGCATGACCGGATCACCCGAACAATGATATTCATTGGTTAATATCTCTATCCTTTACTTCGAAGATTCCCTCCTACCCGACTAAACAATTCAGTATCATCTTATGCAATAATTTATAACATCTCAGATCTTGTAACGCTAGATAAACTTCAGTATAGTGTTAGATTTGCGATGAACATTTTCCCTGTGTTCTAAATGCTTAATGTTGGCGGTGGGTGTGACTCCGGAAAAGAAAAAAACAAAGAGAAAATACAAGTACAGAAGAGTTGAAATGCTAGAAGAGCGAACCTCTCGACTCGCAAACCCTGCCAGCCCTTACCTAGGGAAGTTCCCCAACACTGGCTGAGTGATGACCAATGGGAATAATCTTTTCGTACTGCCTATACAGCCAGTAAATTGATATACCATATGTACTATTTATCATGACTCTATATACAACATTTTCGTTTGACTTTTTCCCTTGGGATCGGTTCAGAGAGTATTCAATCATGGTCCAAAAGAATATCGAACACTACATAAAGAAACGATGCTCAAAGTGTGAAAAAGAAATTTTCCCGTAACAGTCCAAGAGTCAGCATACATGGAACCTGTTGTTGTTGAAAAATGTATCAAATTACATTCGAAAAAGACCAGATATAATGATGTTTAAATATTCATGATAAATGGGTGATATCACGTGCAGAAATTACCATGAATACTTCCCTAAAATGTGTTCAACATTGCGCACACCGACGGCCGCACAGGGAAGTTTCGCTGGCGGAGGGAGGAGCCTGCAACGTGTGGGGGAGGTAAGGTCGTCCAGTAAGTGAAGACGAGTCCGGTTGGCAACACTTATCGTGAAGCCACGGGAGAGTCTCCTTAGCTGCCGGAAGTTGACCCATATACCAAGTGCTGTGATAAAGAAGGATTGTATTGACGACCAGGGGAACAGGTGCTGTTCACGAGTGTCTTACGTTGTTGTTGTTGTTCATGGTGGTAGTATGGCGCGTTCAAATGTTAATATTTTTTTTTGTGGTGTGTTTGACTTTTTGTCGTGGTACGTGTAGGTCAAGTTGAGCGAAGTGGTGTCGCATTCGAGTAAGCTCAAAGCACAGTCATTCGTTGCTACAGTTGCATATTAGCGTAACTATACAGTAGAATATGGCGATCATTACATGTGGAGTAGTGTGTTACTCAGGGCGACATCGTTGTGTGGTAGTGGCAGACAGCTCATAGGGATCAACGCCGGAATTTTTCACGGGAAGAACCAGTTACACTGTGTGCACTGACCAGTTTTCTTTTCAACTTTCTTTAGATTTCTCTCTTCCCTGTAGCTTTCACCATTGCACATTTTGTCGAGCAACAAGTCCGTTCACAGCTTGTCACTGGAGAGACATTTCGTTGCTGTACAAGTGAAGACACCTACTGCGTGCTGCTTATCCACCTCGTCTCGTGCTGGTGACAGCTTCGGCAGTATGTGAAACAAGACAATCCTGCGATTAACCCAAATAGTTCTTTTCCTGCACTGGCAGCCTGAGGCGCGCCCACGTTGGCATAACCCAAACTCTGACGGACCTGGGAGGAAAAATGATTCATCAAGAGTGCAAATAAGGCAACCCAAACGGTGGGCTTTTGTAAGGGACTATTTAAGTCTTTATTGACTTGAGCCAAAATGTTAATCATTCTCAATATTGTTCTGGATCAGTTGTCTAATGAATTGTACTTTGTAATAATGATTGAATATTGCCTGACATCCAGCCAGTCTCTTTCAGTTCAGTAATATGTGATCGCACAGAACTACGCAATCCAGTTGAGTCTGTACCTCAAATAAGAAAGTTTACGCCGACTGAAGGAATAGATCTATGACGCGTACTTTGTGTCCATGTAATATTTTCCTGCGTGCGACAAAGCATTACTTAGACTGTCTCTCTTATCGAAAAGAAATGAAGATGAAGCGACAGATTCCCTGATGACTTACATCCAGTTCAGGCGTGTAGCTGACGTCACAGGTTTCAGCAGCTGGTGACGACGTGGTGATGTGGAGGAGGATCATGACCCACGAGGAGTAGCAACCCCCCCCCCCCCATCTCCCTCCTCCTCCCCGCTTCCATGTCTCCAAAGTGTAGCCCGCCAGCCTTGGTGGACTGCTGCGCCCGGCCCGCTATAACCCGTCACCAAACACCAGTAGCGCCTGACGCCTACTATAGTAGTTTATAACAATATTCCACATCCCTGAAGACTGATTCATCACCGAAGACTGAAAACATCTTTGCCACAGTCCCACATCGGTGACCTATGCTTCCGCTGGGGAACAGAACACCGTGTGGCTATGATCTTTCTCCCGTGGGTTATTCTCACGTACGCGGGAACCTGACAGTGACCAAACCCTGCAGCAGAACGATTATATTCCAAGATATTACGGAAACTGTGGTTTCACAAAGTTGATGTGTTGCAGTAATCATAGAACTGAGTCTAGCGTACGTGAGGCGTGCACCACGTGTGCCTAGTGTTGTACATTGTCATGCAGGGCTTACTTGCATACTATCATAGCACAGATTGCAGCGGTATAAGGCTATGTAGCGGTACAAGGCCATGTAGTGGTATAATGCTATGTAGCGGTACAAGGCTTTGTAGCGGCATAAAGCCATGTAGGGGCTACTCTTATTTTTCTGTTTGTTTTTGAGCTTACACGACGTATGCATGTCTGTTATGTTTTCTTTCTATGTCATTGTTACATAGTTGATGAACTTAGCACACCTCTTGTTACAGACCATTACTACATAGGTTTACGTTCTTTCCCCCCGCTTTTAGGAAAATATTTCGTCGTTACGAACATATCGGAAGCAGGTGGGCGGTGGGCACCGAGCGCGGAGGTGATGCCACCTAGGTGTGGCTTGACGAGTAGTGACAGCGGCTCTGTGAGCTAGCGCGTCAGTGGATGTCAAGTTTCCCTGCCCTAGCCCAGGTCGCTATTTTCTCTTCCTCATGTATGCTATACAAACACAATCTTTCTCTCCATCTTCCACATAACACTTGACAAGTGGCACAATCATTTGCTCCATCATCCACCTAACACTTGGCTCCATGTGACGCACACAGTTCTTTATTCCAAACTTCATGTTTCCTCTTTCCCTGGGGACATAGCAGAAAGAAACTTACCCACGAATATCCTGCGTGTCATAAGAAGTGACAAATATGGACGGGAGTGGAGGGGCTAGACATCCTTTCCTCCTTGTGTTGTCACTTTCCTAGAGAAAGAACAGAGTCCAGTGAGGATGGTTCCTTGAAGGATCCCCACGGTGGGGAGTATCAGAATGTGTGTCGGGTGTAACCAGGATGAGAAGGGAGACGTAGGTACTATGTTTGAGGAGAGGAACCTTGACGTTCTGGCTCTGAGTCGATTCAAACTCAAGGGGAAAATACAGTGTTTTGGGGGTGTCCAGGAACTAAATAATGGTGTTACTGTCAGAGGAAAAACAAGGGTTGGGGCGGCGCTTCTGGTAAAGGAGTTTTGGGAATGTGTGAAGAATATAAGGAAGTGAGCTTCAGACTTATAAGGGTTAGGCGAAAAGCATATTACGAGAGGTGGGTGATTCTCAGGCCTATGACCCTGGCAGTGAGAGCAGAGGAAAAAAGGGGACTCTTTTAGGAGCTGAGTGAGTGCATGGGCAGACGTAGAAAAGGCCTCATTCGCTCACATCCATTCCCTACCTGTCATGTGTAATGCACCGAAATGACAGGTTCCTATTCACAACCAGGCTCTAGACACCATTCCATGGCTTCCTCCTGCTGCTTCAAACTATCTGGTTTAGTCCAATAACAGCCCTTAGACCCATGTATACCACATCGCTTCAACTTGTTCTATACCGTCCACGCCTTTCAGTCACGTGCATGTTCAGGTCCCGGCCTCTCAAATACTGTTTCACTCAATTCTTCCATCACCGATTTGGTGTCTGTCTTCTCCATGTCCCCTTCATTTTGACACGCATATCTCGTTGTCAATCTTTCTTTCCTCATTCTTTCCAGATGTCCATACTTTAGCGCACCCTCTTCAGCTCTCTCAACTTTACTTATTAACATACATCTTTCTCTTACTCTTTCCCCATTTAGAAAGTTAGAATACAAGGAGGGGAGGGTTTCTAGCCCCCCGCTCTCATCCCCTTTAGTAGCTTTCTACGACAAATTCTACGACAAATTTTCGAAAAATGTGTAAAAGGAGAAATTTAAGATTAAATGTGAATAAAAGCAAGGCTAATAGGTTCAGCAGGGTTGAGGACAATTTAGTTGGATGTAAGTCTGAATGGAAAAAGTTGGAGGAAGTGAAGAGTTTAAGATATCTGGGAGTGGACTTGTCAGTGAATGGAACCATGGAAGTGGATTTGAGTTATAGGATTGGGGAGGAGGCGAAGGTTGTTGGAGCTATGAAGAATGTGTGGAAAGAGGGAACGTTACATCGGAGAGCAAAAATGGGAATGCTTGAAGGAACAGTGATAGCTTTAACAATATATGGTTGCGAGGCATAGGCTATATATATGGTTGTGTGGAGGAGGGTGGTTGTGTTGGAAATGAAATATTTGAGGACAATATGTGGTGTGAGGTGGTTTGATCGAGTAAGTAATGAAAGGGTAAGAGAGATGTGTGGTAACAAAAAGAGTGTGGCTGAGAGAGCAGAAGAGGGTGTATTGAAATGGTTTGGACACTTGGAGAGAATGAGTGAGGAAAGATTGACAAAGAGGATATATGTGTCAGAGGTGGAGGGAAGAAGGAGAAGCGGGAGACCAAATTGGAGGTGGAAGGATGAAGTGAAAAAGATTTAGCGATCGGTGCTTGAACATACAGAAGGTTGAAAGGCGTGCAAGGAATTGAGTGAATTGGAACGATGTGGTATACCGGGGTCGACGTGCTGTCAGTGGATTGAACCAATGCATTTGAAGCGTCTTGGGTAAACCATGTAAAGTTTTGTGGGGCCTGGATGTGGAAAGGGAGCTGTGGTTTCGGTGCATTACACATGGCAGCTAGAGGCTAAGTGTCAAAGAATGTGTCCTTTTTTTTGTCTTTTCCTGGCGCTATCTCGCTGGAATGGGGGGGGGGGGGTGTTATTTCATGTGGCGGGGTGACGACGGGAACGGATGAAGGCAGCAAGTATGAATATGTACGTGTGTATATATGTATACGTCTGTGTATACGTATGTATACGTTGAAATGTATATGTATGTATATGGGCGTTTATGTGTATACATGTGCATGTGGGTGGGTTGAGCCATTCCTCGTCTGTTTTCCTTGCGCTACCTCGCTGACGTGGGAGACGGCGATTAAGCATAGATAGATAAATGTTTGTATATATATATATATATATATATATATATATATATATATATATATATATATATATATATATATATATAGATAGATAGATAGATAGATAGATAGATAGGTAGATAGATAATAGATAGAGAGAGAGGGAGAGAGAGTCGCACTGACGCCTTCGCTACGAACGTTCACCATCGTGAAGACGTGATCACGGTTAAACACTAAGTGGCGTCAGATATTTTTCGTAAATCATCATCCAAGGAGACACATCCATCCATCCGCCGTGCACACGATGGCACCGTGTGAGGCCACTTTACCACCGCCCGCTGGTACACGGAGGGACGAAGGTGAAGTTACATTTCTTTTTTTATTGAGTAAATATCACGTAAAAAAAAAAGTATAGAAAAGACCTCATGACACTTGTAAAAAAGAAAAACAACGTGTAAAAAAGACCTCATAACACGTGTAAAAAAACTCATAACGTATAAAAAAGACCTCATAACACGTAAGAAAAAACTCATGTGTAAACAAGACCTCATAACACGTGTAAAGAAAACTCATAACGTGTGAAAGAGACCTCATAACGCGTTAAAAAAAACTCATAACGTAAAAAAAGACCTCATAACGCGTAAAAACCCTCATGTGTAAAAAAGACCTCATAGCACGTGTAAAAAAAAAATCATAGCATGTAAAAAACATACCCGTAGTAAAAGATGTTTTTCTCATTATTCTCCACTTGGTCATCATCTTGTGTGCAGGTATACAGAGATTAGGAATGTGTGGTAATGTTGTTGTCCCACTGTTTATTTTGTCTCAAGACCATCAGGGCTTGTGGTATGCGCCTCTCCCTCAGTCCACTTGCAGCTGTTTTCGATCGTTCCTCTGCTCAGCAGCAGCTGACGTAACAGCCTGGAACTTAGCTGGGTTACTCTTTCTCAAGTTCTCTTTGGAATAATCCAGCACCGTCGAGTGATGTTAATACTCACAGGAAAACCTGTGAGGTGAGCTGTCGCACATTGCCATACGTTCTCTGACCGACGCGTAAACTCGCTCCACTCGGTCAACGTCATGATCAATGTGGCTTCGTTGATAACGCCAGTACCACGTTGATCACCGCCGTGAGTACCACGAGGGTACCTGGGCGATGGACCCACAACCAGACGGACCACTTTCTGAAGGCCAGACTCGCTAGCTGGCGGAGACGAGTGTTAGGTAATCATCTGCTTCAGATGATCCAGAATAAAGCTCCTCCAACGACAGAGTTGTCTTTGTTACTTTAATTGTTATGTTCATGTCAGAGAGGCTCTTTTCAGTCGTTTAGTCCTGGAGATGAGTGTCATTAGATGTGCGTACCGAGAGATACTTCGTCTATGGGTCAAATATTTAGTATTACACTTCCATTAAAACAGTTTCAGAAAATGCCTGTAGTTCTAACAATGTTTACACTTATTTCATTAGACCTATTTGACAACGGATCAATACTCGCATACTCAAGAATCAAGATTCCCTTACATATAAAAGCACAGACTGCAAAAACATTAATTTCTTATACTGTGAGAAAAACTGAATCGTTAAGAGAAGGGCATTAAAAAATCTTTGCAAGAAATGGTTTAATGTCTTCATGTTCAAATCTTGGAATTGTATTCACAATTAACATTAAGCAAATGAATCTGCTGTATGAAAATACACAGCTTACAGCAGCATCTGTAATGAACCAGCTTTAATAACGTCTCCTACTAGCGATATTTGGCCACTGGGATCAAACAAAGACATTGTGTGACGCGTGTAGTCGTTTTAAGCTACGTTTACAGGATGGTCACGGGTACCAAACAGATTAACCCCTCCGCTAAGTGGCTTGATTACTTAATTACAAAATTAAAAGTTGTACTTAATTCTAACATACTG
Source organism: Panulirus ornatus (assembly GCF_036320965.1). Classification (NCBI taxonomy): domain Eukaryota; kingdom Metazoa; phylum Arthropoda; class Malacostraca; order Decapoda; family Palinuridae; genus Panulirus; species Panulirus ornatus. Next base: position 69,703,048 of record NC_092227.1, on the reverse strand, counting down.
GGGTGGGATTGTATTGGGAGAATCTTTGTTTTATTGACTGTTTTGTGTGCTCCGGTTTGTGTGGTTTTGGTCTTGACAATGGACGACCAGACAGGTGAGGCGTGCTTTAGGGTGGAGTGAAGGATTTGTTCCTAGGAGTCATTATGGGATTCTTTTCCTCGAAATATGGTACAGGTAAGTGTTCTAAGGGCTTTTGATTCGTTTGTTGCCCATGTGTTTATCTTTGTTTTGAAGTGGGTGAAGAGGTAGTAGAATGGGAATATAATGTATATCGAATGCGACGCTATACGTTAGGGTTTTGCTGAGTGCGGGTGATTGGCCACTCACGGTGACGGGATAGGTTGGATTCACGTCTGTCTGGAATTAAAAGTATGACTGAAGAATTCTGCTGGGATGTGGACATTCTGTCCTGGGTGAGCCAGGGTTCTGATTGTGTGATGCTGTGTTGCATGTATGTTGGTGCTTCACGCTGTGTTCTGCAAGAGGGTATGGAAGGTCATGTAGGAAGATTGAAGACAGGTTAGAGAGTGAACCACTCCTTGGGGAACCCCACTGTTTGTAGTTGCTGTGGTGGCTGGTTTGAAGGAGCTTTTGTGTGGAAATGTTACAGTGGACTGTATCAAATGCTTTGTTGATGTGCTCTACCATGGATACTGCGCAGGAGGTTGTGAGTGGTTGATGTCATCGGGGATGTGTTGTGTGAGGTATGTGTGTAGTGTGGTCGTGAAATGATCGGTTCTCAAACTATGTTATATTGGAGAGAGTGGGATATTTAGCTTAAGTCTGCTCTAGACTAAATTTTCAAAGAGTTTGGATGCTGAGGATTGATATGATGTAGGTGCGGTAAAAGGAAGGGGAGACAGGTGGTTTGGAGGATTCTAAGACAGGTACATATGATGCTGGCATGTTGCCAGATGTTGGGGATTATGGTGTGTAGCCAGGGAGTTGAAGATATCTGTGAGCGCTTGAATTGTTTTATAGGAAAGTTCGATATGTTGTGAGAGTTTGCTGCAGGAGAGTTCTTTAAGCTTTTGATTGCATTGCTTGTATAAGTGGGAGTGAAGGGCAGGTGGGTAGTTGTTTATAAGTGGATAGTGAGTAGGTTTTTCATGTCTTTCCAGTTTAGGGGTGAGGTTGGTATATGGCTGATTTATGATCAGTGTTTCATGAGTATCTTTCGGTTAAGGGATGTTGTTAGACTGGACCAGAAGCACTTCATTAGTGGGGTCAAGGTTGACGGGGTCAGAGTAGATCTTCCTTAACGTGTGCCTGCGTTGGATGCTATGGGTTGTGTGTTTCATTGTGTTTGGGAAGGACTGCCTGCTTACTGTTTACCTTTCAGTGATTAGGCTAGTGACGGTGTTGTTTATTGTTTGGATTTATTCTGTTATTTGTCTTTGTACTATATGGTTTTCTTGAAGCAAGTTTCTTTGTTTTAGAAGGTATGCAAATTGCTAGTGGTTTGGGTAATAGTTCTTGTGGTATGTGGTATGTCCTTGTGGTATGTGTTTCTTGCCGATTTGGTTTGAACTTTAATATATTATGATACTGCATGATATATGAATAGGAATCACCTTTAGTGGAGTTTTAGTGCTTGAATTCCATGTTCTGTGTGGATGCTGGCCTGTCCTCTTTTACCATGGTTTTTATGAGGGTTGGCTGTGTTAGGTGAGGAGTTATTAGAAAGGACAAGAGATCTCTCGGCAGTTCAAGGAATGTGTTCCTGGTGGTCCCTGTGTGCAGTGTTGATACGGCAAAACTAATGTCTGGTGATGTCGGTTGCTTGAGGAGGTGGGTTGGGGGTCTGATTAGCTAGTTGCATGTACTGAGGATGTTGAAAAGATGCAGTTGGTTTATGAATATTTTGCTTCGGAGATCTTGGGTGTGAGTGTTGCGCCATGCAGGAAGGTGGACGCTGAAGTCTTCATGTAGACAAGTGTTGAGAATGTTGGTTATGTTCTGCAGCTAGAGAAAGTATTGGAAAGGACAGTTGGAAAACGGGACGCGGGGTATGTATAAGTTGATCGGTGAAGATGATGCTTGTAGTCTTACTGCTTGACTGTATTTCAAGTGCTGATGCCAGAATGTATGATCTGTTGTGTCAATGAATGAGATGTTGTGGTGTACAAGTGCTTTGAGTCTACCTCCTTATCCTTGTTGTCTGTCATGTCGTAGGGTTGTATAGTTATAGAAAAGAGGGAGGAAGGAATTGAGTGTAAGTCTGTTTTCTCGGATGTGAACTGTGTTTGCTGTGTTCTTGAAGAAGGTTGAGCACTTCTTTGTTCGTATTGGTGATGCCACTGATGATGAACTGCATAATGTGTGTGAATGGGAATTCTCTGTGGTAAAAGGATAAGCTGATGAAAGAGGTGTTCTGTATAATGTGTTGTTTGTCTGGTATTTGTGTTGGCAGTGTGATGGTTTGAGAGTGTGCACTGGGTGTTTGTGCTTATGTGATTTTTGTTTATCCATAGTTATATTTGCATTTGAGAGAGTATAAGACCTGGCAGGTGAGGCATAGTTTAGAGTGGAGCGGATGAATTATTTGTAGAGATATTACTGGATTATTTTCTTGTGTTCCAGTCTGGTGGCAGTTAGTGGTTGGAGACCATTTCGTTTGTGTGTTGCTTTGGTGTTCACGTTGTTAGTGTTCATGTTGTTGGTGTTCATGTTGGTGGTGTGAGGAAGTCAACATTATGTCTGTCGTGTGTATGGTTGGGGGTTTGTTCATTGTAAGTGTTTATCCATTCATGGTGTTGGAGGGTGTGAGCTGTCACCTAAGGAGGACTCAGTGGTATTCTTTCAACGGCTTTTAGAGTGAGTTCCCTTTTGGTTCTACGCAAAAGGCTCAATTACACTAAACGTCATAGGGAACATATTTTTTAAGGGACTGGATTCGCCGTGTCAGCCGTGACGTCCATTTTCCCCCAGTATGGCTGCCATGGAGAATCCTTATTACGAAAACATTGGGCAAAATGACTCCAAGAAATATTGTATTTATCTTAATATTATGCACATCAGCCCCCAGCCTTCCTTATAGCCATCCCAAGGATTACGAACTGATATCAGAACTGAATGGAGATGAGTTTAGTGACCCAGGGGTCATAGTGAGGCCCAAAGCCTTAAAATGGAACGTGAAGGCTCTACCGTTCCCGTATAGAAACAAGATGAGATTTATCTGCACAGATTTCATCATTACCTTTATTTGAGCATATTTTCTTCACTTCAGATCCCTCTGGAGACACTGTGGGATTTACTTGTAATGACTTCTCAGATGCAACATGAATGCTAAGCATTTCTCCCGTTACCTGTCTGGCTCACAGCTGCCTCACTGGCGGCTTAAAGAAGAGCTACACTTAATCACAGAGCAGGAGGCCTTACCAGTAAGTGGCTGAATCATCTACTTCGCTTCCTACTCAGTCGCTTCGTTCTTCCGTGTCCACCCAAAGTTTGGTTTGGCTGGGTGGGGGAGGTGTAGCACCCTCCCTGCTTGGCCTCACACGTGGCAAGCCTGTTATGCCATCCGTGTTAGTGGAGATGTCATCCTTCCTGTTCCTCGCGTACCAAGTCTGTCCGGCCATGTTGACTCCTTCTCGAGTGCGTCTTTGATGATCGCGCATCGCCACGCTCCACGTCTCCTCATTGGCTAGAAGCCACTCGTTACCAGCAGGTGCTGACGGAACCTGTGAAAGTGGACACTGTGCTGGCGTGACACCGCTGAACGTGCTCCGGGGTGACCAAGCCCAGCTTTTACCTCGATGTACCGGAGCGTGACGTGGTGTCGCACCTGGTGGGAGGAGGGAGGAGGGGAGGAGCACGTGGAAGGCGGGTTCTTGTGTTGCACCTGTCATCGCCCAGCACCTGCGTCATACTGGTTACGTCCAGCTACCGGAAGGATTTACAGGGACAGGAACTTGTTAGCGAGACTGACTGACCGCGAGCGTAGAGACATCCGTGTCATCAGGTGTGATCCACGTCACCTAACAACCTCGCTTGGCGATGTCCATGGTATGCAGCAACGTGTGTGTGTGTGTGTGTGTGTGTGTCAGCTTCCCCGGACTGACTCCAAGCACAGCACTTCTTCTCCTTCACTGGTGACCCACTTGTCTGGAAATATCTGGCCGGTCACTCGTCATTAGCAGTCCGAATGGTTGGTTCCACCGCGTCGTCTTCACATAGAAAATAGACAATCGTTCAGGCATCTTCCATCGGCTTTCATCTCGTCTCCATGTGTCCTTTACTCTCATGACTGTATGTCATGAGCGCATGGACGACCCCGTCAGATCCAGCGACCTCCTTCCTCATGTAGGTCATGAAGTCTGAGGACACAGTCATGGAACGTCTGTGATTGTCATTCTGTTGGATCAGCGTTCGTGTTGTGTGTCGTCCAAACCATAGCAGATCAAATGTTTGTAGTTGTAGTGTCGTATTGAAGGATGTAGTTTGATATGGAAGACTGATTTATTAGGTAAATCAGCGGGTGGGTGATTATATACAACAGAGTCGTGCATTTTGTAATAAACACATTAAATATGGCGCATATATATCACACTTCATGGCATCGTAATGTCACTGAAACCAATATTCTGGGTCATTTATACCTTTGTGTCTGGCTCGCATGTTTTTCATGGAATCGACACCCAGGAAAACCGTTTTAATACTTCAGGTGGATTAGGTAAGATATGAACTTTGGTCACAGCTTCATGATCTTTCTCTTGAAATGACCTGCAGGGGTCACATGATTCGCCAGAGGTCCATATTCAGGTTATTCATGGTCTGCACGACAGTTGATGTAGGGGTTAGACACGATTGAACCGTCCATGAATTATCTTGTTGAATGATGTTTCCCTCTGCTCTCACAGGGTCGGAGGTGGTCTTTGCTGACACAGGGCGATGTAAGAGCGTCTCCATGATTCACAGGATGAATGGCGCATCGTTTCCAGGAGCTCCTGGAGGAGGGGTCCTGGAGGAACCTCTGAACCGTTCGAAGAAAGGGGTTCGTGTGAGCAGTTATAGATGAATGAAATATGGTTAGATATTACGTCATTACTCCAGGACTCGTTCCTGAAACAATCCTGGTATTAAACCAGGGCCTCTTCTCGAGGGGCTTCTGCAGCTACAAGGTTGCGCTACACTCAGTAACAGGGATAGGATGGACTCCTTTGAAGCGAGTAGTTCTTTGACGAGACTTTACACTGTTTCGTCATCTGACGAGGATACAGCTTCACTAAAGGTGACTCTTTTCATTCGCGGTGTAACTCGTGCGGATGTAGTCCAGTAACGCCTATATATATATATATATATATATATATATATATATATATATATATATATATATATATATATATATATATATTATGTATTAACGTTTGGCGATATACGCTGTAAATTACAACACAGTTCTAAATATATTCTGTAGAACAATGTAACGTATCACGAGCTTTCTGTAACATTTTCTCTAAAGTTTTGTTTTTATACACAAGTTATGTGACGTGATCGCTTACATCAGTGATTATATGCAGATGATGCCCATTAGTCTACTTTTTCTTTCTTTTATATCAGTTATAACATTATTCTTGGTATACTGTGACTTATACGCTTGAAGCAGGTGTTCGTCATGCTGATGATCTATGTTCTCTCTTGGGGCAGCAGTAAGAGCAGCAGGAGCACCAGCAGCAGTAACGGTATTAGTAGCAGCAGCAGGTGGAGGAGAGGTGATCGAGGATGTTGTGGACGCTGGACAAAGTGGTGCGGGTGGTGTCGCTGGGGGGAGTGAGCGCCCTGCTGGCCACGCTGCTCAGCGCCCTGGGCATCGTCTCCTGTCTCCTGGCCTTCCCTGCCCTCTGGCTCCTCACTGCCGCTGCTTACTTATACAGGGCCAACTTGAAGGTTAGTTCAGTGTGCGTTTGGATCTTGACCGTACAATATGGTGGATAAACAGGTCACTAAGGGGAAGTGAGGCTTTAGCTCTAGGCTTTAAACATCCAAAGACCTGAATCCATTAACCAGTTCATCAATTATTCGTAAGTTGCACGGGCTAAGCCCAATGCCTGAGCCCTTTATTGCTCCCTGGATCATTATATATGTAAGATGAATATTTACCACCTACCGAAAAACATGAAATTAATTCATATATATATATATATATATATATATATATATATATATATATATATATATATATATATTTTTTTTTTTTTTTTTTATACTTTGTCGCTGTCTCCCGCGTTTGCGAGGTAGCGCAAGGAAACAGACGAAAGAAATGGCCCAACCCCCCCCATACACATGTACATACACACGTCCACACACACAAATATACATACCTACACAGCTTTCCATGGTTTACCCCGGACGCTTCACATGCCTTGATTCAATCCACTGACAGCACGTCAACCCCTGTATACCACATCGCTCCAATTCACTCTATTCCTTGCCCTCCTTTCACCCTCCTGCATGTTCAGGCCCCGATCACACAAAATCTTTTTCACTCCATCTTTCCACCTCCAATTTGGTCTCCCTCTTCTCCTCGTTCCCTCCACCTCCGACACATATATCCTCTTGGTCAAGCTTTCCTCACTCATTCTCTCCATGTGCCCAAACCATTTTAAAACACCCTCTTCTGCTCTCTCAACCACGCTCTTTTTATTTCCACACATCTCTCTTACCCTTACGTTACTTACTCGATCAAACCACCTCACACCACACATTGTCCTCAAACATCTCATTTCCAGCACATCCATCCTCCTGCGCACAACTCTATCCATAGCCCACGCCTCGCAACCATACAACATTGTTGGAACTACTATTCCTTCAAACATACCCATTTTTGCTTTCCGCGATAATGTTCTCGACTTCCACACATTTTTCAAGGCTCCCAAAATTTTCGCCCCCTCCCCCACCCTATGATCCACTTCCGCTTCCATGGTTCCATCCGCTGACAGATCCACTCCCAGATATCTAAAACACTTCACTTCCTCCAGTTTTTCACCATTCAAACTCACCTCCCAATTGACTTGACCCTCAACCCTACTGTATCTAATAACCTTGCTCTTATTCACATTTACTCTTAACTTTCTTCTTCCACACACTTTACCAAACTCCGTCACCAGCTTCTGCAGTTTCTCACATGAATCCGCCACCAGCGCTGTATCATCAGCGAACAACAACTGACTCACTTCCCAAGCTCTCTCATCCCCAACAGACTTCATACTTGCCCCTCTTTCCAAGACTCTTGCATTTACCTCCCTAACAACCCCATCCATAAACAAATTAAACAACCATGGAGACATCACACACCCCTGCCGCAAACCTACATTCACTGAGAACCAATCACTTTCCTCTCTTCCTACACGTACACATGCCTTACATCCTCGATAAAAACTTTTCACTGCTTCTAACAACTTGCCTCCCACACCATATATTCTTAATACCTTCCACAGAGCATCTCTATCAACTCTATCATATGCCTTCTCCAGATTCATAAATGCTACATACAAATCCATTTGCTTTTCTAAGTATTTCTCACATACATTCTTCAAAGCAAACACCTGATCCACACATCCTCTACCACTTCTGAAACCACACTGCTCTTCCCCAATCTGATGCTCTGTACATGCCTTCACCCTCTCAATCAATACCCTCCCATATAATTTACCAGGAATACTCAACAAACTATATATATATATATATATATATATATATATATATATATATATATATATGTGTGTGTGTGTGTGTATGTGTGTGTGTGTGTGTGTGATCACACTAGTCCGTGATGAAAGTTATGAAAGTGAAATCTCACTTCAGGAGTTCATACAATTTTATTTAACAGATAATGTTCTATACATGTGGCACGACATGTTTCGTGGAGACAATCCAACTCATCAGGTGCCAGTACTTAACGAAGTTATTTAAATCCCAACATTACACTTGAAGCCCGCCGTCCAGCACTGGTTTGTTATATATATATATATATATATATATATATATATATATATATATATATATATATATATATATATATATATATATATTACTTTTTATAGTAACAGAACATGAAATGGGCAAATACATGCCCCAGACATGGTCTTCTTAGGTGAAAACATTAGTTAGGACTCATCATGTACTCACTGACAGAAAGGTTACAGGAAAAAAAACGGGCTAAAGGAAGAGGAGAATTCCACAGCTTCTGCTGTGTGAGGAAAGAGGAAGGTGTCGTGATGACCAGTGTGGCTGGTACATACACAGACTCTGTGGTCAACAGAGCCAGACGCGTGCCGCGGCTCCAAGCCTTAACGATAGGGACACAGCTCACGTGAGCGGCGGCCGTACTGACCACTGCAGAACACGGCGAGGCTGCTGCATATCGGCGGAGAGAAAGGGATGGTTGAAGAGAGATGATGGTTGGGTAAGAGCGAGTGGAGGTAGAGTTAACCTAGTTATGTGAACAGTGCCCCGTACTGGATTGAATAAAACCTACATGCAGCTGAATGGCGGTGGCCATTATTATGATTATAATTATCATTAATATTATTATTATTATTATTATCATTATTATTATTATTATCATTATTATTATTATTGTTATTATTGTTATTATTAATATATAACCCAGGGGCGTTTTCTTTGAAGGGGTTTTTGAAAACGAGATTGCACCCCTTCCAGTAGCAGGGAAATACTGGACTCTTTTCGAGTGAGATAGATAGATAGATGGATAGATAGGTACTCGTAGATATTTGAATTCATATAAACAGATATATGCATATTGATCTTATTACTATTTGAGCACTGGTGTTTGCTGCAGCAGTTACCTCTTATTTCAGGTGTCGGTCACTGGGAAGGCGGTGGTGGTGACGGGCTGCGACTCCGGGTTTGGCAACACGTTGGCCCTTCACCTGGACAAAATGGTCAGTAGGATTTCTAACTTGTGATATATATATATATATATATATATATATATATATATATATATATATATATATATATATATATATATATACACACACACACGAAGAGATTCAAATTCGAGTGTCCGATGATAGAATGATTTTGATAACGATCATTTGATTTCAAAGGGTCTAGTTAGTTTATTTTGCTAAGGGTACATTTTGTTCAAGGTTCAGGGAAAAGGAAAATGTAAGTCACTAAAGATATTAGAGACATATGATAGGGTTGATGTCTCCTTCTTGGTCTGAAGGAATCTGTGTGTGTGTGTGAGTCAGTACAAGCTCTTCTCTTCTGTTCTCTTCTTCCTTCTGCCCAAATCCTTTTATTTTTTTTTCTTTGCCATGGAAACATACTTTGGTACAGCTGAAACCCTTATATCCCGACAGATATTGCTTTTAAAGTCTATGAATCTCTCTTCAACTCTCATATCCTGAAACATCTTAAATCTGAGTCATCTAGCTGACCATCGGCATAGTTTTCGCAAGGCGACATCATTAGTAAAATCCTTCCCTATGTAACAAATGTTTGGTTATGTTTTATAAGAGACTTCCGAAAGTCTTTTGTTGTCTTGCTTGATATCTAGAAAGCTTCTGGCAGTGTGGTATCTGTAGGGCTCCCTCGTTCGACATTCCGCGAATATTGATGGATAAACTTTCCTTTTCATCTGCAATGTTCCTTACTTTCTGCAGACCACGTTTTCTATGAATAATGACATCCCATTTCACGTAGCTGGGGACCTGTGAGTGGAGGGTAACCCGGCAGCGCCCGCGGCCAGGTCACACTGTAGATCGACGCGAGTCGCTTCGGTGATGCCTGTGTTGAATCCAACATGTGTGAAAACATGAACTCGATTTCGACCATTCAGCACTGTATGACCTGCAGTTGGTGTAATTATTCACTGGTTGTCATTCAGGTGATCCTTAGCTCGACTCTACTTAGGCATGTAGTTGCGAGTGGTATGCTAAACAAACCTTACCCAGGTGTGATCAAGAGGACCATAATATCTTCTTTGATACAGAGTCTTACCTGACCTGGGAATGAGTTCGTCTGTACTGCTGTAATGATCGTGGAAACACGACTTGTTTATCGCAATGTTATTTTTCCTTTTTCTATGTTTTCCTGCTCTTAGCGGTCCGAAACAGGCTCTCTGAAGAGTGTTGATGTCCGAAGGATTACTCTCTCTTTTTTTTTTTACTCGTCTTTTCCTGTTTGGTCGCCGGCATCGTACTCGTTGCTATGCATGATGGAGCGCCGTGCGCGGGTCTGTTGGCTGTCCTTAGCAGATGTGATGTCCCTTGAGGCCATTCCCTCCACACCTGTCCGCTCCACACCACCAGACAGCTTAGCCAGTGTGACAAGGCGGACATTCTTCCTTGGGCAAACTAGGAGACGAGGGAAGAAATCGTGTATAAAACAGTAAATCCATCATCGATGCTTTTATCCATTATTCCTCCCTACTTGAAGCTATTAAGCTGTGTATTCATGCACTGTAATGAGGTTTAACGTCTTATAACTCTGGTAAGAAATAGTTTTAATATCTTCACCTAAGCTGATGCTGATCATTGATTTTCTTTAGTTAAAAAAGACTTAGTGACTGAGTTGAGTGGGATGGATTCTGTGAGAAGTCACTGTGGGAGTCTAGTTACTGGATGGGGCAAATTTTGTAGCTAGTGGAACTGTGTGGGGGAAGCATCATTATCCCAACCTCCCGGTGCGTCCCTCTAACCATTTTCTCTATCCCGCAGGGCTTCCGGGTGTTTGCAGGATGCCTGAAGGCTGATGGTGAGGGCGCGGATCATCTGCGACAGGAGGGCTCCAGCCGCCTCCACGTCCTGCAGATGGACGTCACCAACCAGGACCAGCTGGACAAGGCGGCCCAGCACGTCAAAGATTTACTGCCAGGGGACGGTAAGAAGCAGATGAATCACAGTGATTAATAACAGTATACCTCATTATTGATCATATGATTCATGATCAACACTGAGCAGATAGGAAGTGTTCAGTGTCAGACATATGTTCCTTCTGTTATTATCTTACATTTGATTTAGTGTATATAAGAGTTCTCAGAGCTATGAGCTTCAGAAACAGACATACGGTGTTCGAGACAAAGCTTATTCAGTAGGATGCCAACTGTGTAATTGCTGAGAACAGCGCGGCATCATAACAAGGACTGAAACTAGCGACATCGTGATTATAAAAGGAAAACTATACGAACAGTAGGTAGCCATTGCAACATACACTCTAAGTCCGAATCCTCAGCGCAGCCCAGGCATCGTCTTAGGCATCGTCATGGAGTGGCGAATCCACACGGCAACCTTCACTGGTAGACGGACATTAAGACCTGGCTCAGGGACACCGCCACACCCGTGCGACAGCTACACAGTCTCAGGTGGTCATCATCTGAGGCCAGTTGTGGAAAACATATTGACCACAAACTACAGACACTTGAGAACCTGAGGCTCAACTCACGGTATTGAGTTTACCTACACACTGTCATGAGTTTACTTGCACACTGTCATGAATTTACCTGCTCAGTGTCATGAGTTTACCTACACACTGTCATGAGGTTACCTACACACTGTCATGAGGTTACCTGCACACTGTCATGAGTTTACCTACACACTGTCATGAGTTTACTTGTACACTGTCATGAGTTTACTTGCACACTCATACGTTTACCTACACACTCATACGTTTACCTACACACTCATAAGTTTACCTGCACACAGTCATAAGGTTACCTGCACAGTCATAAGTTTACCTACATAATGTCATACGTTTACCTGCACACAGTCACAAGTTTGCCTGCACACCGTCATAAGTTTACCCACATTGTCATGTTTTCCTACACAGTCACAAGTTTACCTGCTTTTGTCATATGTTTACCTTCAGTCATAAGATTACCTGCACACTGTCATAAGTTTACCCACACACTGTCATAAGTTTACCTGCACACTCATATGCTTACCTGTACACTGATATAGGTTTACCTGCAGTCATAAGTTTACTAGCAGTCATGTTTCCCTGCACACTGTCATAAGTTTACCAACACAGTCATAAGTTTACCCGTAAGCTGTCATAAGTTTACCTACACACTGTCATAAGCTTACCTACACAGCCATAGGTTTACCTGCACAGTCATATGTTTACCTACACAGTCATAATAAGTTTATCCTTGCACTTCAAACATCCACGTAAACCTTTGTTAAGCTAGGTGTAGAGACGCCAGTGTTGAATGCAGCTCGTAACTGTTTATATTGAGGGTGGGAAAACCTGGTCAGGGTGTTCACCCCCGTCAGGTCTAGGTCAGGTCCAGTGCTGAAAAACTTGGTAGATATTCCCTGTACAGGTTACGGGGTCATCCCTGGGCGTATGTTCTCACCACCAGCTATCTAGTTCTGAATGGCTTCTCAGCTGCAACCTTTACAGTTGTCAGGCAACATTCGAATGATTTGGATTGATTTCCAGATTATCAGATTGGTAATGCCGTTCCAGTTGTTGTTGTTCATGTGTTTAGTCCGTATTTTGTTTTATTATTTTCCCCACGACACGTCTAGACAACAATCCTACCTACAGGCAGCACCACCCACATGGCTGTCGGGCGTACGATGCACTAGCTTCGTTTACTTTCTAGATATATATATATATATATATATATATATATATATATATATATATATATATATATATATATATATATATATATATTGATAGTAGCATTAATATCATTTACTAATGATTGAATTTGTGCCGGTAACCCCGGTAAGTTTATTGTGCACCCATGCTCATTCTGTGAGCGTAGCACAAAGGATTGCAGAGGTCAAAGAGAGTCGTACCTAGATCTTACTGGGTCAATGTTACATAGGTTTTTACACAGTGGATTCGTTGTAGATATCTTATTTACATATATTACATAGTCTCGTATGGTAAGTTTTACTAAGCGCAAAAAGTGGATTCAAACTTTTAAGCTTTGGGTGTTGTGACATTTCTTGCAGTTTGTTTAGACCTATCTCAAAAAGTCTCTGTTTTTTAACATGCTAAGACATAGTGTTCTGGTTTGTGTGAAAACCTATACTGTACAGGCCACATGATCAACATCTCTAGACAGTCCAAAATGCCAGTAGTACCTATAGCCTAGCCTCGGTAGCAAGTAGCAACATCATGTAACTTGCTGCTCTTATTACTTTCCCCGTACACATGTTTTACTTTACACATTCCACTATGGTGGAAAATGTTTCTATATGCGTTCACGAGAACTCGTCTATTTGCGTCAATTGCTTCGGAGAGGTCTGTTAATTCCTCTCTAATTCCAGTTTTGAGGCTTTCAATTGACAATCCAGTGTTGTTTTCAACATCACCTTTACTATGTGCAAGTTTGGCTAAAGCATCAGCTTTGTCATGCTTACGCAGGTTACGTGAGAGGGAATACATAACAGTTTCATTTGAATCCCTTGTGCAATAATGTTTGAATATTCGTATATGGCTTTAGAGACCAACATGTTACATTCTGATTTCAGGGTTTTAAGGGCAAGTAGTGAAGATAAAGAATCAGGGATAATTAAACTGTCTGTGGGAGTGAATTCCACTTGCCCGGGAGAAAGTGTGCCGGCCAGTTCAGTTTGTAGGCTAGATGCCCAATTGCTTATCTTTAATCTGTTACCACAGGACTGGATCACAGTGGCACACTGCCTACCCTCCCTGTGGCAGAATTGCGAGAACCTTCAGTAAAGATGCCATGGGCAATGTTATTGTCAGTCTGGAGTTTATGTATATGATCAAGAGCTCTAGATATGGCTAAATGTTGAAGGTGAAGATTATAAGTAATTAGATCCTTAGGTGTATAAGTAGGTGAAGTGATGTCAAAGGGAGGTATTTGCTAAGAAGGCAGGAAATGCTAGTTTCCTCATTTTATACAAATTGTGGACACCAAACAATGTCATGTGGTTGGCTGTTATTTGGATCCACTTAGAATCACTTATGCCATGGCATATATGGTTTAACAATTCTTTAGCGACAAGACTATCTGGATCACCATGCAGGTTTCAGTCCTATCGTAAGATTTCTTTCAAGTATTCTTAGTGCTAGGAATACTAAGTTCTTTCCGCATGTTGAGTACTTTAGTGGTCTTCGGGCAATTATGTTAAGGCTTCATTTTGCATTTTTTTAAAAGTCTGTTGATATCTTAGCTGTTGTGTAGGACGAAAACTGGTGCCTGGTAATCTATTAAAACCAAATATACATAATTTCAACGCTTCTGATATTTGTACCATAAATATGGCTGTACACTGCAACAACTGTAAGAGCTCTATCTGTACATTGTCCAAGTAGTTTTTGCACACCAGCTGCAGTACATTGGAATGAGACGCCAAGATATTTAAAGGAAGAGACTTAGTCAATTTATTTTTCACCAGTTTTCAATTTAGATGGTCCACTCCCACCGTTACCAATTCGTTTATTAAAGACTGTTGTTGTGTCTGCAAAAATGATTATAATGCCACAGGCTGTGTGTATGCGGTTAAGACTGCATTTCACGATATGTTTTGGTGCGTACAAGAACATCATCAGCATAACTGATTGTAATGTTTTTAGGACACTCTGGAATCGATTTCAGTAATGCATTGATCAGTATATTGAACAAGGTGAGGATAAGTGCTCTATCATGAGAGGTGCCAAGTGGCAATTCTTTAACTTCACTTTGTTGGATTGCAACAACACAACAGACTTTCTGTTCGAGAGATAGCCGAGTATCCAGTACAGGGGCCGGCCACTTATATCTTTTTTGCTAACACACGAAATAACTTGTTTATTAGCAATATCAAATGTAGCTTGTAGGTCAAGAAATGTGGTATACTTATGCCGTCTGTCCCCCTGACCTCTTAGGAAAGTCGTGTACAGTCTTGCCATGTGTGAAGCCATTGATATTAGGTGACATATGTTCTTTGATTCTGTGTAGTAATCTGTTGGGCACCAGCCATGTTTTGTGAGGGTTGAAGTCCGGAAGTGAAGTTCAACCAGCGCCAGACGTAATGTGAGGAAGGAGGTGGATGGGCGGGTGTTTGATGTGATTGCTCTTCACGTCTCTGGAGTGGAGGTGACCGCATGGTGCAGTCTACGTGTCATGATCTGTATCCAGGCTGTTTACAGTTTATGCATTTTTCTTCAATGGTCTCACCATTGTCAAGGTTTTCCTTGCACGTCTGTGTTGAATGCCGACCTGCAGACGTTCACTTCATGATTCCATCTCTGGCATTTGAAGCACTGCTGTCTCGGAGGAAGTTAGAAAGATATCCAGCCTGGGATAACGGAAGGTGCTGGGGAAAGTGAGTTTCTTTGGGGGGCAGTTCTTTTGCCAATCCAGTCTGCTGTGACTACTTCTCTATCTCTGATTCGTTTAACATTCTTGATGTTGGTGCTTATCAAGTCTCAGGACGATCATGGCAGTCTTATTAGTGTGTGTATGGTCGTTTAGAGATATCTGCATATGTATGCCTTCAATGACACTATGGGTTAGTTCTTCAACTAATCGTTGATCATCTTCCAAGGTGACATAGTTCTGGGCGAAGTGAAATTCGGCTTGTGGATACTTCCGCCACACGTGTGACAATCGTTGATATTTGGCCTCTGTGTCTGGTAGGAAGTTCAATTTCACTTTTTTGCGCTGATCATGTGACCGTGATGGTGGGGAAAGCTCGTCAGCTGCCAGAGGTGTTGCTGGTGCATTCTGCTGGTGGTTACCCAAGTCACTGCCTATTTCCTCTGCTTTTTCAGGGGAGACATCTCTGTCGTTGTTCACTGAGTGTCTGTGTGGTATAGGAGAATAACTTTCCTTATATGTGGCCATTGTTGTTGGTCGCCTGGGGAAATATGAAATAACTCACCAACACGGGAGGAGTGGGATGGAGGTGCGCTTGACCCCAGAGTCAAGTGCTATCAATACAGCTGGCTTGGTCCGCGCGCCCCTGTCGAGACTCACGTCCTATACACACGGTAGAGTAGGGCAGGGCTGCAAATTTCGTGTCTCTCTCTCTTCGTCCATAGAGGTATCCAGAGCTATCCAAGTATAGCAGGAGGGTTCTGGTAGCCGCGTGAAGCGGACACCAGCCGCGGTGCCTAGTGGAACAGAGCAGGAACTGGTATTAATGACCCGTCCTACAGGAAATTCGACAGAGAAAAGCAGGGACGTCTGTGCTCTACGGAGTTGAGGGGACACGGTATTATTACCAAACAAACCCAGGATCCTTCTTAGGGGCTCCTGCAGCTCGTAAGCAAGGATCATCCACATAGTGATAGTGTTCGTGGTCTTAGAATGACCTTAACACCTGAAGGTATTTTAAGGTTTTCCCAGTTGATGATGATATGTTGACGCTGACGGCCTTAGTGACACGGGCAGTTGATGAGCCAGAAGCCCAGCAGTCAGGAGCAGCAATATGATGGACTCCTTCCGAGTGAGGAACACCTCGACGAGATCATTCGTTATCGTCCATTGACGATACAGGCTCGCTGAATGTGACTTTTCACTCGCGATGTAACAACATGCAGGTGGAGTCCGGTAACACCTATATTCACTTATATTTACCCCAGAACCGATTTCTATGAAAGAGTCCTGGTGTTATCCAGGACCTTTTTCGCTTCAAAAGACTCCATCATGTCACTGCTGTTGAACGTAGCGTAACCTTCAAGTTGTAGGAGCCCCTGGATCACTGAGATAAGAGTCCTTAGGTTTTATAACAGTGATGATAATCAACAGTTCTCAGGTAATGTTTGTTTAGTGTGAGATGGTCTGTTGACAGTGACGTTGAATCAGTCGCCTCATATCGTATAGTTTCTTTGGTGTATGATTCTCCATCATCTGTTACCTCATATACATAATTCTTATCCTAAATCAAGATTCGTTTGGAATGTGGATTTTTATTTTCAAGAAAATTATAGAAATGGCATTTTCATCATTACAGAATGTAGAGTGTGAGAAAAACTGAAAATGTGACTTCTTACTGAAGCAGATTGGTTGGAAGAATGTTATACAAAGTTAATGTTTGTTACCTGCTGCAGAGAGTGTGTGGGGCCTGGTGAACAACGCGGGCGTGTGCACGCTCGGCCCCGTCGAGTGGGTCTCCATGAAGGGCTTCAGGAAGGACCCGGAAGTGAACGTCTTCGGTCTCATCGCCGTCACCAAGGCCTTCCTGCCACTCGTCCGCCAGGCCAAAGGTTAGGTAAAGTCAAGAGTTTGCCAGGGTGAAGAACAGAGGATCCAGGTCTGAGTAGGGTGAAAGGGTGAGGTATAAGGGCCAGTCATCTGTGAGTCTGGCTCGCTAGTTTCTGTGTGTGTGAGTGGGAGGGTGGGTGTGTGTGAAGATCTTTATCGTATTTGTTTACCACCTTCCTCAGGTTCTCGTAGCCCGGCATCGACCTCACCTGTCGCACACAGTTTCCGAGCCAACCTTCACTCTGTTCACTCATTCCTGTTTCCAGTGAGAGTAAGAAGTGAAAACAGGGGTGGCGGAAGTCCTCAGCCCACGACCTAAGCAGTACCGTTGGTTGTCTTGCGTGGCTCAGTGGTGTAGGTAGAGTAGGCAGTCTGAGGGTTCGAGGAAGATTCCACGTGCGCTTCCTTGGGTAGCAGTGGACCAAGCTGGATTGAGGGAATTTATCCCTTATCCACTAGGTATTCTTTATCCACTGGCTCTAGGAAACTGCATTCCTTATCCACTGGCTTTAGAGAACCTTATCCCTTATCCACTGTCTGTAGAGAACTGTATCCCTTATCCGCCTGTAATTCCATCCAGTCTTACAGGTTTTTGCATTACGTAGGCCCTGTAAATAACATCATGGTGTTTGGCTTCCCTGGGATGCCTTGTGTCATCTTTATCTCGAGTGTTGACGATGGAACTTAGATCACTGTATGACCCACTTGCTTTCCCCGCCAACAGTTTCACTGTCCTACGTTCACAGGTTAAGTTTAACGTCATAACACTCGATTTTCTTGTGGTTGTGTGTTGCTGTTGGGATGTGTATCAGGGACGTTCATAGCTCTCCATGTTTCTTTTGTTCTTCCTTTTCTTCTTCTCCTTCTTCTTCTTCTTCTTCTTCTTCTTCTTCTTCTTGAATAGTTATATGTTGGTAGTAGTAGTATAGCTCCTCCCAGCGCCGTCAACAGCCTGACTATCTCCTTCTGTAGCAGCAGAAATACTAATGGTCCTCCATGACCAGATGTTCCTCCCGTACGGGAGGCTAAATAATATGCTGGAATTTAGGAAGGATTAAGTGAAAGCCATGAAAGAAGTAACCAGGTTCCTCATTCATCAGTTATTTGACACGAATTACCTCATTTCCAGGTCGTGTGGTGAGCGTGGCCAGTGTAGCTGGCAGGATGAGCGCCAGGTTCATGGGCTCCTACTGCGCCTCCAAGTACGCCGTCGAGGGCTTCAACGACGCCCTGCGGTGAGCACAACGTGGACGACCTCCTCAACACTGCCCCACCAACAACACTCGACCTCAACACTCTCCACCACCATCAACACTCGACCTCAACACTCTCCTCCACCAACAACACTCATTCACTACAAACATGTGCAAGTCACCCAGTGGTTTGGTCAGCAGGAGTCATGGAGTAAATGATAAGGGCCACAAATATCCAAAATGTTTATCATATAAGATGTCAACAGAATTGTAAGATTCAGATGAAGAGGACCACAACAAACAACATGTTTCCATCAGTGTTGTAATAGGCCAGGGATCACCACAGTGTTGTACCCGTTGATTCCATATTTTGCTAAGTTCTAACAGTATTTCAGTAGAGATAACTGTCATGGAGAGTCAGGAAAACTGTATTACGTGTTCACACACTATGACAAGCCTTTGTCGACGCGTTCATGACACTGATCCTTGTGTTCTCCCATCCCCAGGCAGGAGATGCTGCCCTTTGGTGTCCACGTCTGCCTTATTGAGCCAGGCAACTTTGCTAACGGTAATGTATCCTTCTTATGATGTCTGTAATGTTAGTCAGCACGAACCTGCAGGTTTACAATGCTAGACGTTGGACCAGGTGTGTGAGAGAGTTTATAGTGAAGTAGTTTCATTGAGGTCTTGAGATGGTTTGGTGTTTGGGAAGACGGAGTTCAACAGAAAACGACAGACCCTTTAGGTATAAACATCACAGCTTGTTGTAGCTAACCAGATGTTCCTTGAAATACTTTACATATTCAGTTATAAACTAAGACAACAGTATGCCCAATGCACATGCTCTCAATATCCACATTTGATGTAACGACAGGTGTTTTTACATGTTAATGTTACCTGTGGAGTTCTATATTTTTATGCTCCGTTCATTTGGATTCATCATTTCCTAATGATTCGAGCCTGTATTGTGCTTTATTTTGTTTTATGTTTCTAAAACAATGATTGCCTATCTAAAGG
Organism: Panulirus ornatus; assembly: GCF_036320965.1. NCBI lineage: Eukaryota > Metazoa > Arthropoda > Malacostraca > Decapoda > Palinuridae > Panulirus > Panulirus ornatus. The sequence continues at coordinate 69,683,689 of NC_092227.1, read as the reverse complement.
TGTCATTATGTAGAATTTCGAACCATCTGGTTAGTTGCGACAAATTAAGATGTTTGTGACTATATCAGCTTTGCTTTTTTATGCAAACGTCTCGCACAGTTTCCTTCTCAGTAAAAAGGGAACATTCCAGTCAGTTTACTCATTCAATTTTCTTTTGTAATTTTCCGAACAGAATGTTTCCTTAGCCACCATAAGGTCACAACGATTACTGTTGATGTGACGTACTTGCAGTCGAGAATTAACTGAAATCATTGCTAAAGTATGGTTAGGACTGCGGTAGAATTTTTGATTATCTGTGAGTAAAAGCTGAGCTATGTTGGTCATCTGATGATCAAAACCAAGGTAAGTGTTGGTGAGCTGGAGTTGAGCCATCACCCACTTTTCCTTAAACACCTTATGTTAGAAAGACACAGTAACCATCACTAATCAAGTACAGCTGATATTCCTCATCATAAAGTCTATCTTGAGTTCAAGTACAGTAAGCTAGGCAGTCTTATACTACAGGAGGGCGTCCTCCTTCGCCAACATGAAGTAACAGGGAGTCTTTGGGCCGCACGTCATGGTAAGACTGCCTGTTTAAAACTACTGGTCTTAGTGTCCATCACGGCTGCAGACACCTCAGGGTAGCAGGGAGATAAAGTCAAAATCCTTCGCATTCACTTAGATCTTATTGGTTAACTTGATTATTTCTTTATGGGATACGACTGGTAACTTCTCTTATGATTTTAGAGGCAGAACACCACATCATAACCTGAAACGTACAAGGCTCGATAAGCCTGTCATTAGATCAGCGTGAGCTGTGGTCACACCAGAGCATGTTCTGTGATTATCAACATCACACAGGACGAAGTTGTCAGTTTCCACAGTGCTGAGACAGTCATGGTGTCCTGTGAGATACTTAGTCTTTTCTTCATCGCTCAGATTTCTTTAATGGTTTACATTTTCCTTGTTGCACATTGATTATACTTTAAGCTTACACTCAGCTGACCATGCAGCAAATTTGTAAAAAAGTTTATATGTATTTCTACTGTCACAGGGAAGTCCGCAGGAGGCTATATAGGGATTAAGGATCAAAATTATTGCAGTTTGTTACTGTTGATTATTCGTTATCATCCAAAGACCGTAGATTTTAATTCGTCGAATGAGATTAACCAAATATGTTAAGTTTTACAGATCTATATTCAGATGTGTTATATACTCGTGGTATCTTCAATAAAGTTGCCTTAACTTTAACTGTTATGTAAACTTTCGTCACTCATGGCAGTTAAGAGTCAGAATACATAAAGAGAACTGATGGGGTTTCAGTTGTTTTTATGTAAAGTTTATCCTTGTTTGCATAACTTGAGCATCACAACTGATGATAAAATCCTCTTTGTAAAGATAATTCTGATTGTTGATAAAGTGTCGTAGGTAGACAGTATAATGATAGAGGACGTACCGCTGGTAACGTTGACCTGAATGTCACCTGGGTCCAGGACGTCTCAGGGTCTGGCTGGCTGTAACTTGTGTGTGAGTCGTAGATCAGGTGCTCCCGTCTGCCAGCATAACGCGCACTTTAACACCAGTATTTGCACCTGAGCAGCAACACGTTGTCTGAGCGTCTGTATGGCTCCCACTCGGGTCATGGTCATGTATCGTGACGTCTTGGGGCTGGATGGGATTAATGCATCACGCAGCAAGACCATTAATGGGGTTGGTGAATTAAGAGCCATTCAAGACATTATGACGGGGTGGGTGGTTGGCTGGTGAGTCAGCTTCCTCGTGGTCTGCATTTGTAACACCTTGACCCAGAGGTCTTGCTGTGGACGGTAAAACGCCAGCAGAGTGACAGGATCCCAAAGTCCTCCTCCCAGTGTAGCAGCTTATGGTCATGGGGTATGATCAGTGTGTGTGTGTGTGTGTGTGTGTGTGTGTGTGTAAGGTGATGTGGTATGATGGGTATGTGTGATGGTGGGTCATGTGGGTATATGTGATGATGGGTCATGATGGATGTTTGATGGTGGGTCATGATGGGTATATGAGATGATGAATCATGATGGGTGTATGTGATGATGGGTCATGATGGATGAGTGTCGTGTTTACTCATCGTGTTTTTAGAGTCGCGTGTCTTCGATTTCTCCAGAGGGTTGAGTCATGACTCACCAGTCTCGCCAGCATTGTGGGGTTGCGCCCCTGTGTCGCTCCCGTCGTTAACTATAGTGTGTGAGACACAGACACGATCGTGGGACCATGTTCCTTTGAAGCTGTAATATTTTCAGAAGTCTGAGGAAGTTTTCACTTCATGATGGAAAGTTAGTTGAACATTTCAAAAATGTCTGAAGTTATATAAGTTCATGAATTAGAATATGATGAAGTTATATAAGGCAAGTTCATAGATTAGAATATGATGAAGTTTTCATAAGTTCACAGATTAGAATATGATGAATTATTTCATTAACTTTAGTTACACTATTTTCCTTCAGTAAACACGGCTCTGAACTTCATGAGGAGGGAACGTCAACTCACCATCCCTTGGAACGGTTCAGCCTCAGTATAGATGGGGCAGTCTGGTGGGGAAATTACTTAAGACCTCAATTGGAAAACTTTCCAAACGACATAGAATTTCAGGAGGGGAGAGAGTCGCCTATTTCATCAGTGTGTGCCGAGTGGTCGTCCTCACCACTGTACCTTACCACTGTGCCTACACTGTATCAACACTGGTTGTTTATGGTGGAGTCTGAGAATGAGTAATTTTTAGCTTTCGTGAGTTCGTTCAGCAGGTACCTGCAGGATGCTACGTGTATGTTCACTGGTGAACTTTGTCTTCTGGTCAGATGTTCAGAGTTTTAGGGGCGTCAGTCACCATTTTTGTTCAGTCTTATCTCAGTTTATCTTTCCTTGTTCATTTGATTCGTTATCTGGTTATCTGCTCCTCTTGTCGTCTAGGGCGACTGGTACGTTTTGTTCTCGTCTTCCTTTAGATTGGAATGCCCTGGGATCGAACCCAGGAACACCTGAATGACAGCCAGTGAAGGAAGACCGTAGAACCACCACCTTCACTGGTTGTCAGTGAAATGTTCCCGGGTTCGATCCCAGGGCTCATCGTGTTGAGAGATCATACATACATACTATATCATGTCTGACGTTACCGAACTCTACCTGCATGTGGTCACGCTGCAAGTGAGAAGTCATCTTCGGGAATGTTGTATCATCGTCAATGGACAAGAAGGAGTACAGTCTCTGTGTGAGATCCTCTTCGCTCCTGTGGAGTACGTCTCTCTTCTCTTCCTCCTCCTGGCTGGAGCACAGACCTGAAGCTGCAGGAGACCCTTATAAGAGATGTTTGGGTTGTATGATGAATGAAGACATTACGTCTCTTTATATGTTCGTATCTACAGACCTCACATCCTATTTCTCTGTATTATTATTATTATTATTATTATTATTATTATTATTATTATTATGATGATGATGATGATGATGATGATTATCATTATTATTATCATTATTATTATTATTATCATTATTATTGTTATTATTATCATCATCATCTTCATCATTATTTCATCTCATTTTTCATCCTTTTCAATCTAATTTTGTTATGGATTTACTTTTGTGGTAGTTTACATGATTCATGACTGATCCCTGGTCACTTGAGGCATGTAGCTGTATCAACATGATGGAATGCTGTTCAGTATGTCTGACACGTGATAATCTGCCACCTGCAGGCACGTACCTGTTTGCTACGGACGACGCAGTGGAGCAGGAGGTGAAGGCTATGTGGACGGGTCTAGACGACGACCTCAGGAGTGACTACGGACAGCCCTACTGCACGAGGGTGGAGGGCTTCATGAAGAACTTCCGCAGGCAAGGAGTAAGTACCAGCAGCGGACAGGTTGGCATCACTACGTTGTTCATCACAGCGTCTGTAGGCGGACGTGTTGATGACTGTGGGAGAACGAGTCTACAGGACTCGATCCCTCTCCTGAAATATGTCTGGGATGTTTATGTGACTGTGATGTGATTGGAATGTTTATGTGACTGATGTGACTGGGATGTTTATGTGACTGTAATGTGACTGGGATGTCTATGTGACTGTAATGTGGCTGGGATATTTATGTGACTGTAATGTGACTGGGATGTTTATGTGACTGTAATGTGACTGAGATGTTTGTGTTCTTGTGGTAAGGCGATACTTAGGTGGAGAGGAGTGTACATGATGAAGGTGCCGGTGCTGGGTTGACACGTCTTCCTTATATTGTTGGATACACGTACTCTCGACTGACTAAGCTTGGTCAGGAGAGAGCAGAGTTACCGTTCCATGATCTCAAAGCCTCAGTGTATTTCGTGGCTTATACGTCACTGCTTCCCTACCTGATGACATTTAGCCTCTAGCGATTTGTTAGCTCACAAGAGGTCGAAGATGAGGCCAAATAACAGGTGACTTGGGTAATACCAGGTTCGACCTGGGTATATTTAAGAGAAAGAGGTTGAAAACAGAGAACGGACGAGGGTCTGTATGTGGTGTCAGGTGATGGAAAACGAACAGAGTCGTAGCTTTGAGTTAACAAAGATGAGGTGACAAGTGTTGTGTGTATTGTCTAATATCCCGATTATTCCTCTCGTTAGTACTTCACCTCCAAGTGGCGTCATATGATTTCTGAACTTAAAGTATATGAAAAAAAATACCATTCTGTAGAAATGATATCACTTCTTTTGACGTAAAATGTAAGCAGTTGACATACTGGACAAAATGACAGGCACACCATTTCTTACCTCCGTGTTCAATCATTTTCCCTCCCCACAACTGTCATAGATCACGAGTAACAGTATGACTAGATGGGTTAGGTCGGCACTGCTGCACTGCACACTGCCAGTCTAGCAGTAGACGTGTCTGGCTCACGCTGCTCGCAGCACCTGAGAACCCAGTACCCAGTTATTACAGGTTTATGTTTTAAGTATCTACTCCTCAAGCAGGTGGCAGAGAGGACACGAACTGCAGGTGCAACAGCGGAAGAAGAGGAACTTGTAAAAAAAAGAATGATGTTGTATCTCGAAGTAAAACTGTGAGTTCAAGAAACATTAACTGTGATATACCTCTTGAGTTTTGTTAAGAAGGTAAAGCATCTTATACATTTCCCAGTGTCTCAGATAACGTCATTGTTCTACAGGCTAAGGACATCAGCCCGGTGATCATCGCCCTAACTGAGGCTCTCACCCAGACCCACCCCCAGCCTCGCTACTGCCCCATGGACGTCCTCATGTACCTGGTGGCGTGTGTCAACACTCACTTCCCGGAGTGGGTCTACGACGCACTCGTCCAGCTACTTGCTATCTTGCTGCTGAAGAAGGAGGAAGTGTAGGCCTCCCTGTACCCCTGGCAGGTATACTCAGCTCCTGAGGAGGAGGATGATGATGACGATGAGGATGACATACACACCCCAGCAACCATACTGACTTCAACTCTTAACTAAGTAGTGTACACGTAGACAACCACTGGTGTGCCTTAGAAATGTGGTTCATAAGGCGGGATGATTAAGAACTCGTGAACAGTGTAGACAAACGACAGGATCCACATTGCCATTTTTGATCAGTCTTCTGCCATATCATCAGTTTGGATCAAGGTCTAATAACTAAGTGTGTAGTAAGATAACAGACAACTGTGTCTTTTGAAGGGATGTCTGGTACGTAGTTGAAAATTCTAGTTTTGTGATCAATTCCTGTACTGTACTGTATTGCACTGTACTTTACTGTACTGTACTGTACAGTACTGTACTGCACTGTACTGCACTGTACTTTACTGTACTGTACTGTACAGTACTGTACAGTACTGTACTGTACTGTACTGTACGACCACATGAAGAGAACACAGAGAAAAATGTTCTCATTATCCATAGTGTTTCCAAAGTGCTGAGCTGTTAACCAAACCGTAACTCCCAGTGTAATTTCTACATTTATGTCAACGTAATTTTTCTGCATCAGGGACGACTGGTGGACGATTATCTCACTTCTGCGTCACTGACCATCACCGCCTGTGGTAACGTTGAGGCCCGTGCATCTCGCTGGCGATGATGGTTGACACATGATAAGCCTCCTGCAGGGTAAACCAGGAGCCTCCATCATCTACTAAGATGTACTTGAGCAGGATCATGATATGGTCACCGCCGTCGTCTCATATTCCAAGAGGCTGTCTTGTGACTCCGCCAGCTTAAGGTTACGCTGGGAGTGAAGAGTTACCTTTAGCGAGGCTGCATCATCGTCATGTGACGAAGGAGAGTGTGGTACAATCACATCAAAGAAATTCTCGCTACAGAGGAGTCCTTCCTGTCCCTGCTACTGACTGTAACGCAGCATTAAATCTTTAGAAGCCCCTGGATAATGGATCAGAGGAGATCCTCGATATATATATATATATATATATATATATATATATATATATATATATATATATATATATATATATATATATACAATTACCTTAGAACCGTTTTCTAAGAAAGAGTCCTAGTGCTGCGTAGACCCTCTTCATAGAGATTCCTGCAGCCCAAGGCTGCGCCGCTTCCTGTAACACGGAAATGTTGATTGCTTTAGAGTGAAAAGTTCTTTAGAGATTGTACTCCCAGTGATACAGCCTCGCCAAAGGTGAAGGTTCGATTTGATCTCTTCAGCTGCATAGTTTCTGGGAAGAGCGAAAGACAACAGAAAGAGGGGAATTCTATAGCTTTACTGTACGAGTGAAAGGAGGCATCAAAACCCGGTTGTCCTCGTGTGGTTGGAGTCCACACAGAAACTATGGGAGGCAGTCAGTCACGATTCCAGGTCTCAGGAGCATGGGACGCACCCAGTCAGCTCTCGAGAGGGGTGGCCGAAGTAATATTCTACAGAGAGAAAGAAGCCGAGGGGATGGCTGAAGAGAGATGACAACGGGAGCATTGATAAGGTGGGAGACTTGTGAACCTTCTCTGGATGTAAGAGAAGTGGATAAAGATCCATCCCGTATACGTAAGCAGTCTTCCATAATGAGGTAAATGAGGCCTCTGTAGATAAAGATAACTTTCTGAGAAAAAATATAAGTACGACACCCTTACAACACCAGCAGCTCTTATGGTGTTTATAATGTCGGGTTTCTATGATTGTGTGGAAGATATGGTTATATCCATCATGTTTATTTACTTCAGGGCTGAATTTGTAGTGTTTTGACATTTGATGGTAAAAATCGACTTGAACTGAGAAAGAAATATAAGATGTTTTCCCGTTGCTGAATTGAGTCATGTTGCTGCGTACCCAGAGATGCTGCACAGGTCCAAATCAAGAGAGAATATGTTCAGTGAGAGAAAAAGATTTAGCACCAAATTGAGGAGGGAGAGGAAAGTGAGACAATGTGGACTGGGACCGTCGGCGTAATAGTGAAGGTAACTAGAGGATGAACAGAATGTCATTTATTGAGAGAAGAAAGATAGTAATCGATAAGACAGAGCCAAATGAATAAAGTTTAGTAAGGAAAGACATGTGTCACACCTTGTCAAATCCCTTGGCGATGTCGAAGACGGAGACAAATTACTAACCAAACTGCCCGTATTTATGGTCCATAAGAAGTGACTTCGACTCTACGTGTTCCAGGACGTGAGAGTTAAGGTGAGTTTCGATAACTGGAAATAACAGATGTCAGAGCGATAGTTAGAAGGAAGAAAACAGTCTCCTTTCCTAGGGTTGGGCTAGACTAGGGGTTCTTGACCTTTTTATATCTGTGGACCACTTAAGAGACGCCCGCTGTGTCTGTGGACCACAATGCAGCATATATCCAGTATCATATTAGCTCAGTTATTACGATCGTGAACGAAAAATACCCCCCAAACCCTTACTGGAGATAGTGCTGTTGATGAAATTTATCTATTTGTTTATCGTATGGACCACAGGCTAAGAACCCTTGGACTAGACCAAGGTATGTCCTCCAAAGTGAAGGGTGAGTTCGAGTTTTTAGAACCAACACGAAATAGGAGGCAAAGATCGGGACGAGTTCAGAGGCACACTGCTTGAGGACGGGTGTATGTATGCCACCTGGTCCACATGACTTGAGCTGTATCTGAGAGAGAACACTGAAGACCGTGCACGAGGGAAACATAGGACAGAAGTTCCGTCGAAGATGGAAGGCTGGATGTAGAATCATCAGTTTTACGCTCATGTCCACGAAAATCCATGAATATATTAACGTTATCTACACAGGTATTGTCAGTACTTTGATGGCGTATTGTAGAACTTTCGTTGCGTTGTAAAAAGCCTAAACGTAATTACTCAAGCGGATTCTCAGTTCTTGGCAAGAAGATTACTTCTCAGGGTGAGTGAGCCGTGTAGAAGATGGTAAGATACTGCTTACCATCTTTGTGCAAACTTTTTAAAATAGTTATCGTTGAATTCTCTTTTTCTTTGGCAGAAATTGCATGTCAGTAGTAACCAGCCTTATCTTCCTTCTTTTACCTTGTGGTTGGTAATGACTCCGGTAGATAAAGTAAGAAAATAGGCTGCAAGATAAGATTGAGTAGCAATTCACAGTAGATGTTGCTTACTTTACGTTTCCCACCATGTATGTGTGCGCCCCAACACGCATGGATCGTTACAAATGTATTCGTCGGGTTGAATTCCTCAGCAGCTCCTGCATTTATCATTAACAATGTTTTTTTTTTTTTTATATATACTTTGTCGCTGTCTCCCACGTTTGCGAGGTAGCGCAAGGAAACAGACGAAAGAAATGGCCCAACCCCCCCCCCCCCCCATACACATGTATATACATACGTCCACACACGCAAATATACATACCTACACAGCTTTCCATGGTTTACCCCAGACGCTTCACATGCCTTGATTCAATCCACTGACAGCACGTCAGCCCCGATATACCACATCGCTCCAATTCACTCTATTCCTTGCCCTCCTTTCACCCTCCTGCATGTTCAGGCCCCGATCACACAAAATCTTTTTCACTCCAACTTTCCACCTCCAATTTGGTCTCCCTCTTCTCCTTGTTCCCTCCACCTCCGACACATATATCCTCTTGGTCAATCTTTCCTCACTCATCCTCTCCATGTGCCCAAACCACTTCAAAACACCCTCTTCTGCTCTCTCAACCACGCTCTTTTTATTTCCACACATCTCTCTTACCCTTACGTTACTCACTCGATCAAACCACCTCACACCACACATTGTCCTCAAACATCTCATTTCCAGCACATCCATCCTCCTGCGCACAACTCTATCCATAGCCCACGCCTCGCAACCATACAACATTGTTGGAACCACTATTCCTTCAAACATACCCATTTTTGCTTTCCGAGATAATGTTCTCGACTTCCACACATTCTTCAAGGCCCCCAGAATTTTCGCCCCCTCCCCCACCCTATGATCCACTTCCGCTTCCATGGTTCCATCCGCTGCCAGATCCACTCCCAGATATCTAAAACACTTCACTTCCTCCAGTTTTTCTCCATTCAAACTCACCTCCCAATTGACTTGACCCTCAACCCTACTGTACCTAATAACCTTGCTCTTATTCACATTTACTCTTAACTTTCTTCTTCCACACACTTTACCAAACTCAGTCACCAGCTTCTGCAGTTTCACACATACATTAACAATGTATCATCAGTTATTCAACACAAAGTAACGTATTGTCAGAACACATTCAGCAACACAGAAGTCGAAATACTTTCTATACTATATTGTATAGAGTATACTGTATATTGTATAAAGTATAATGTATACCGTATATTGTATACTGTTTGATATATTCTATACCTGTTATGATTCCTGTGATAATATGTAACAGTAATATCTATGATGATATTAGAAACATTTACGAGAAACATGGAAAGTATGTTGTTAGTGTAATCATTATCTCTTGTTAGTAGTGATCATTATCTTTTTGTTAGTAGTGATCATTATCTTTTGTTGTTAGTGTGATCATTATCGTGATCATTATCTTTTTGTTAGTAGTGATCATTATCTTTTTGTTAGTAGTGATCATTATCTTTTTGTTAGTAGTGATCATTATCTTTTGTTGTTAGTGTGGTCATTATCTTTTGTTGTCAGTGTGATCATTATCTTTTGATAGTAGAATTGTGATCATTATAATAATTTATATTTGTGTGATTATTTTTGATGTTTGAGTGTAATGATTATCTTTTCATATTAGTTTGATAATTATCTTTCGCTATTAGGATTTAGTTATTTGATATTAGAGTGTAATGATTATCTTTTCATATTAGTGTGATAATTATCTTAAAATATCATTGTGTCTCCAGATTATTACTCCATAAGTCATCATTTTCTGTGCTTACCTTCATGTCCTGTTGACCACTTGTCTGTGAAGCAGATGTGGTGTACTTTGTTTACATATGGAACTGTGTATTCCATGCGTGTTATGAATAGATGATAGAAATACAACCTCTGTTATGATAACCTTTCACAGCAAGTAACAGTGACAGCAGGGTCTGGCCCGACGCCCAGTAGTGGGTCACATGGTTGCCCAGGGACAGTGGCAAGTCACATGGTCGCCCAGGGTCAGTGGTAGGTCACATGGACGCCCAGGGACAGTGGCAGGTCACATGGACGCCCAGGGTCAGTGGTAGGTCACATGGATGCCCAGGGACAGTGGCAGGTCACATGGACGCCCAGAGTCAGTGGTAGGTCACATGGATGCCCAGGGACAGTGGCAGGTCACATGGACGCCCAGGGTCAGTGGTAGGTCACATGGACGCCCTGGGATAGTGGCAAGTCACATGGACGCCCAGGGACAATGGTAGGTCATGCAGGTCGCTCAGGGACAGTGGCAAGTCACATGGACGCCTGGGAACAGTGACAGGTCACATGGACGCCCGGGGACAGTGGCAGGTCACATGGACGCCCGGGGACAGTGACAGGTCACATGGACGCCCGGGGACAGTGACAGGTCACATGGACGTCCGGGGACAGTAGCAGGTCACGTGGTCGCCCGGGGACAGTGACAGGTCACATGGACGCCCAGGGACAGTGGCAAGTCACATGGACGCCCGGGGACAGTGGCAGGTCACATGGACGCCCGGGGACAGTGACAGGTCACATGGACGCCCGGGGACAGTGACAGGTCACATGGACGCCTAGGGACAGTGGCAAGTCACATGGACGCCCGGGGACAGTGACAGGTCACATGGACGTCCGGGGACAGTAGCAGGTCACGTGGTCGCCCGGGGACAGTCAGGGCACGTGGTCGCTCAGGAACATGCTTCCAGCAAGCGATCTGGTTCTCTCAAAATCCTATGGCTTAAAGCGGCGCATCAGTCGCCAGTCCTGGAATTTTGCATACAGTCATGAGGTAAATATAAGATGCCATGCTGCGCCGTAGCATGAACCGTGTTTATGGATCACAACATCAGATCACATGTGCTTCTGTTATCTTTCTGATTCATTACTTTAAGAATCACTAGTTTATTACTTCAGTGTTTCCCAACGAGGCTAATGAGCAGACACTTGTCCTACACTTCTGACTGCAGATAGAATGCCAAGCTTTGTATATATATCTGTAACGTTGTCAATCTTATTCTGGTGATTCATACCACCTCATAATGCACGTCATGGTTTTCTGTGGAAGAAGATATTAACAAGAATTACAAGGTAAATTAGAATTCATGAGTCAGAATGAGGAGAGTTTTTATTGATTAACTGAGGTTTGAGGCTTGACCACAATTGTGAAATGTGATTCATAATAATGTTTTGTGACGTACAAGTGTCTCAGATGTTGACCTCGTGTGTGACTCTTAAACGGTGACAAAGTATCAAGGCTAACCAGCTGGTGCCCACCATGCAAGGCCTTCGTCAGCTGGTGCCCACCATACAGGGCCTTCATCAGCTGGTGCCCACCATACAGGGCCTTCGTCAGCTGGTGCCCACCATGCAAGGCCTTCGTCAGCTGGTGCCCACCATGCAAGGCCTTCGTCAGCTTGTGCCCACCATACAGGGCCTTCGTCAGCTGGTGCCCACCATACAGGGCCTTCGTCTGCTGGTGCCCACCATACAGGGTCTTCGTCAGCTGGTGCCCACCATACAGGGCCTTCGTCAGCTGGTGCTGGGCAGGTGGTGCTGTATCCTCCTCCCAGCTATGACCTCATACCACCATTAACCCCTTGAGCACGAAGGTAGAACCTTTTGGTATGATGGTGTGGCTTTGGACCTCACCCTCGAGGATCAGACCAGAGGTCACGTCGTGGCGTCGTGCTCCAGAGTCGTACCGTGTTATGCTCGAGGGTGGCACCGTCGTTTTCAAGAGTTGTACCGTCGTGTTCAAGAGGGTTAAGCTCCCTGACGCCTACTCGTGTGGACTTACATTACACCAGCAGTCTACATGAGAGGTTTACACTCTTTAGTATTTATTGCCCAGGAGAGGAATTCATGAGCTATCGTTCCCTCCAATATTCCCTTTTGGCAAAGATAACTTTTACAACTCACTTACTTCAACAGTTTCTCGCCATCGCTAAATGAAATGGTTTGTCGCCGCTATTTAACGCTTCTCATGATTAGACAATGACAAGGATGATATTTTCTAATGGAAAAATTACCACATTAGAGACACGCACTGCCAAGCCCTGTGCTGCTGCTCCACTGCGGTAAAAATGCTACTGCTTCACTGTGGCCAGGACCACACTGCTTCACTGTGGCAGAACCACATTTTCTTCACTGGAGCAACAGCACCACTGCTTCAATATGGGAGGACCAGGACTGCTTCATTGTGGTAAAACACACACACACACACACACACACTTCGGAAGGTAGATACTGTTTCTTGATGATAACGATCCTTCCCTTCCTGTGTCTGGTGTACAGTATTTCTGTTGATCATGTCTCCCTCCAGTCATATGGGAAGATAGTGTTGTTTTCTTTTGTTTCTTCGTTACGTTCTAATTCTTTTTGTTATGAATCAAGAACAGGACGCCAATCTTTCATTTTGGTTAGACTGACGCGCAATAAGATGAGCATTTGCCTTAGTCCACAACGTCTGGACATCTTTTTTCCATTTTGTTTGTCTCATAAAACTTTCCATGGCGTCGAAGGGGAAACCACGACTTCTCATGCAATCTATCATCCTAGCGACATTATCAGTTATGAAAACATTTATCATCCTTTCCCGAGTGTTGTTGAGGAAATGTCTGTCACTTGATTGTTATGTCTTCCTCGCAAGGAAGTAAGGTACGTTATCTGTACTATAATTCTTGTCATTGCTTTATTTCTTTATTACAGTTTATTTCTCTGTACGAGAGTCAACGACACAGCGTTATTCCTTCATCTTGGAGTCGTGTGACATGACACATGGTTGACATGTACTACCTTGGTTCAGGACGCCTAGGTTCCTTTATATATATATATATATATATATATATATATATATATATATATATATATATATATATATATATATATATATATATATTTCTGCGCAATATTTGAATTAGACATGGTTAGCGCATCGATTAATCTAAGTGACAGTTCTCGTTATTCTCCAAATTATAATGAATCATCATTAAGGTTTATGAACTACAATCGTACAATAGTGACTCCTTATGATAGCCTGTGGCCATTTGCGACCTCATGACAAGTTGACACCCATCTGTCTGTCATGTGACTGACGACGAAATTGACGCATGGTTCAAAAAAAAAAAAAAAAAAAAAGAAATAGACGAAAGTGACTAAGTTGAATACTGGGTAAAAACAAATGACAAGCGATGGAGATAATAACACAAGTCACACAATGGCTACGATGGTCGGTCATTATGAACTGGCTACTCGCAACGTTATCTTGCCATCACGTGGGCGCCGCTTTTTTTTTTCTCTCTCCGTACGTGAGCGAGAAGTACACTAAAACTCTTTGACGAACAAAACCTGGCGCTCATTTCATCCAAGACCATTCGTTCATATAATTACATACGTGCAAAAGCAATTTTGAACGACGAATTAGACGGACACAATTAAATAGGCACATAATTCTATAATCATGCACAGAGACGCAAGCCCACGCACAACAGAACGAACAGACATGTTTGTATATGCCGAGAGGCCAAGTGTAATTATCTCTGTGTCTGTTGACACACTGGCGAACAGTATGTTGAAGGTCGCGTTACTGAGCTCTGGCCAGCACGACATGACCTGTGTGGCCAGTGCAATGAGGAGAGTACACCACGACCAGTGAGTAACGGAGTTTTAGGCAAACTGTATGCTTTTGGTTAAAGAGGTTAGTCACTCACATTTATTAGATATTTTTTGAATAATAGAACATTTCCTGTGAATCTTACACCACTCACTGTCACTTGGACACATTTGTCCAGGCGAATGGGGGAGTGCAGCAAGGCAGCGTACTTAGCCCAGCGTTACTTAACATTATGATTGATGATATTGTGTCTCCAGCTTCCGTCCCGCGAGATCTTAAACACTCGCTTTATGCTGATGAATGTACGCTATGGCACACCTTCGCCTAGTGCACAATTTTCGGCTGAGCGGGTTCAAGCTGCGCTTGAGTCCGTTCATCATTGAGCACTACAGTGGGGATTTAGGTTCTCATCCAACAAAAGTATCGCAGTTGTTTTTACCCGAAAAACTAATATCCCGACTTTGCTTTTAACGTTAGACAACAACCCGATCCCATTTTGAAGTACAGTAAAATTCTTAGGCTTAAATTTTGATAAAAGACAATGGGAAAAGTCATGCAAAAGACCAAATATTCTTAAATGTCTTTTGGGTTCCTCTTGGATAGCTGACAGAAAATCTTTATTAATGATTTATAAGTCCCTGATTAGATCTAAACTAGACTATGGCTCTCAGGTGTATGCTTCGGTGAGCGAGTATACCCTGAGGAGGTTGGATGTGATACAGATCAAATGTTTGCGAATGTGTCTTGTCGCCCTAACCTGTACCAGATCTCAAGATTGGAAGTTGAGGCCCATATACCTCCTCTCCAGCTAAGACGTGAGATCCTGTCGTGGCAAAGCGGTGTTCTGATGGCCAGGAGGAACAATACAACTGCCTGTCGCCTCATTCTGGAATACTCACAGTTCGTCAACAGAGGCGTTAGGCCCCTGGCCGTCAGAATGCACTTCCTCAGTGAGAACTCCGGTATTAAAGTGAATGAAGTGGACTCACTGGTCAAGAATTCCTTACCCCTCCCCCCCCCTCGGAAGGGTTCAAAAATTAACATGAAGACGAGCTGGCTTCCAGCCAAAAAAGCGCATACATCGGAGAGCGAGGTACACCAGCTTTTTCGTCAGGTCATCATCGATCACTTGTCTTATGTTCACCTCTACACTGATGGTTTCAAGACGGATGAATGTGTGGGTGCAAGTGTGTGGTCGATGGAGCGTGCCCTCAGATACCGCTTGCCAAACCATACATCTGTATTTTGCGCAGAATTGTTTGCCATTGATCGAGCCATAGACTATATTATTACTTCAGATCACAGTAAAGCGATGATTTTTTCTGATTCTCTTTCTTCTCTTAAAGCTCGGAGTATGCAGAGTCCTGTGAATTACATGGCAATATTATTCATAAACTAAATTCATGTGAGAAAGATATCATCTTGATTTGAGTACCTGGTCATTGAAATATATACGGCAATGAGCAGGCAGACAGCTTGGCTAAGCCAACCTCAGAACTCGAGGAGGTCTCTCTGATCCCTTGGGAGCTGGGGTCCTGCCTTTCCGTGGGGAAAAGATCAATCAATCTTCTGTGGCAGAGTCAGTGGACCGGTCTGACAATCAACAGAAAATATAAGCAAGAAGTGGCGGACTGGCCGACCTCAACCCGCCTCAGGATGAACTCTACATTTATCACCCACATGAAACCGTACATCAACAAAAACTTTCCACCAACATGTCAAGAATGTCAAGAAATCTTAACAATAGAACATTTACCATTTCAATCAACACAGAAATAACCTAGCAGACTAGTACAACAGGAAAAACATCTGTTTTAACATTATCAATGTACTCGGGGACATCTTGAGTACCATAGACAAATTGATGGTCTTCCTCAGAGAAACGGAATTAATCAAGATGATGTAAGGTGGTTCGTGGGTTCTCCTCTGTGGTGGGGTTGGCTTCGGTGTGCGGCTCCTCCTACTCGAGCTGGTCGCGCGGTGGGTGGACATGTCCATTCAATAGGCAGTCGGCCTCTTGAGTGAGATGGTCACCCTCCGGGCCGGCTGTGCCATGGGGTTGAGTCGACGGACGTCCGATTAATTTATCTATTTTGTGTGCATGCCGTGGTGGAAGCCTATCCCTAGTTTGTCCTATCTTCTCGCATTCTTGGGTAAAATGCAAGCGTGGATGCTGTGCCGACTGGGTGGTGTTTGCCGCCGCGTTGGCTCAGTACTCACAAAATCTTTTCTTTCCATTATTTATTTTGATTATCTTTTATCTTCATATCAAAATTATACTTTTTCTATTTTTTTCTAGTTTGTATGTTTTTTGTAATAGATAGATGTATGGGGTTGATTTCAATCACATATCAAATAGGGTAGCAGTCTTAATGGCCTGCGTCATAGGTAGCTGGCCATAAAACCCAGCAAACAACAACAGGACCATTTAACGCACCATTGTGAATGGTGCGTTAAATGGCAAGTGGAGTGTGGCTGATGCACCGCAGCTGGTGAACTATGGTGGGCGAGTACACACTTACTGGCTCATCATGGGAAGTGCACTAGTAGATATAAGGGTGCGCTGTGGCTGGTGTTTTACACGTAACTAAGGCACCGTAGTGTTCTCCATGTGGCGTGGTCCAGTGTACAAGAGGTACTATACTTGTGGCACTGTGGTCCACTACACCAAGTGTACTACATCTGCTGCACTATGGTCCACTATACTGTGGCTGATGTACCTTATCCAGTGCATTGCTACCCATCCACCATGACTTTCAGAACAGTGACATATACACGGCCTATTTGCACAGGGTAAACCCACCACACACCGCTGTCGATGCTCACTCAAAACGCAAGCAATTAGTTCATGAGGCACAGCCTCCCTCTTCATGGGTCGACAGTAGTCGGCTGCCTTCTACCTTGCTTCAGGCAAGGCTCTGCTCTATACTGTTCGGTAAGAGCGTCTCAACGAGAAAGAAGGTTCATGTTCATTGTGACTAAAAACTCTACGACTAAGTATATACATATGATAATGGAATGTCGTGTTATACATAAAGTAAAGCTTTTGACTACTGTTAAAACCTTAAGATAGCAGAGGTCACTGGTGAGGGTTGAAGATGGAGGTGTGAGTGCAGACAAGAACACCATTCATCTCCTGTACCAGGTAAGTATTCAAGATTCGGTCGACTCATGACCGAGATCAAAATAAGATAATTTCCATATATTTTTCTCTGAAAAAAATACTGTACGTTCGAGACGTGAAGACACCCGTAATGAGAAACTGAACTATCATGAACGATCGTTCAGTCTAATTCTCTCCCTAGCCTTGTGTTTTGTTGCTGGAGTTGGCGAGGCGGTCTGTTGGCGTTGTAGAGAAGGTCAAAGAGCCACTCAGGGAGGTGGATGGCCGCCTGCAGCTTGAGGAAGTAGTACGCATCAACCACACGATATCGGACTCTGGGAAACCTCTGCGTCAGCGCCTCCGTCAGAGCGCACAGCACTGGACCCATGTCACCTTGCTAGTGGAGAACGGGTGGTAGGTTTGGTTATTCATGTCTTCGCTCTAGATGACAGGACATAGTAGGTAAAAGAGAAACTAAAAAAAAAGGAAAAGTGCTGTTGGAATTCCTCCACACAACAAAATTTTTGTTAGCAAAACTTGTGAAGGTGACTCTAGGTAACTCATACTGCAGATATTAACCTTGAACTAAACTGCTCTGAATGTTTTACTACGAATCCTGCGGGGAATGAACATATTAATGCCAAATTTCCCCGATGTTAATACTGACGATTGTCAATCATATTCAGAATGTGGCTACACGAAAAGGAATATCATAAGACGTGGCCGTGGCCACTCACCCCACTTGTGGCGTTTATCTGGACGGCTCTGACGACGGAGTCGAAGTATTCCTTGCCACAGTCGGCCCTTGCGTCCTCGCTCATGGTCGCCCACATCTTGGTTCCCTGGAGCGCCACCGCCTCCTCTGTGGTGATGCTGGTAGCTGCAGACAACGGCATGGGTTCAAATGTGAGGACTACGACACCATCAGGTTCATAGAGACAATATGGATCAGGCTGTGTGGCTGCTGACAAAGGAATGACAACTCGAAGAGCTGCTACGTAAGGCTCGAATTGAGTAAAAGAATTTGCTTTTAACACTGGTGGAGCCACAGATGGTAGCACATGACTCTGTATGATTTGGAAATTAGCTCCAGATACATCAGGTTCATTGTGGATTAACTATAACAGGTTGCCACATGCTGACGGTGAGCTTGAACAGTGTGTAGATTAGTTAAGACACTTGGAAACGTTTTTATTTGTTATCATTATGGCACAGCATGAGCGTATGAAAGTGTTTTCCTGTCATGAAAACATTTTGAAAATATTACTCTAAATCTGCCATTAACTTTAGCCTGACTGTGACACTTAAGACCTACCTTTACCTGTTGACTGTGCCACTAAAGACCTACCATTACCTGTTGACTGTGCCACTAAAGACCTACCATTACCTGTTGACTGTGCCACTAAAGACCTACCATTACCTGTTGACTGAGCCATTCAAAATCTACCATTAACTGTTGACTGTGTCACTCAAGATCTGCCGTTACCCACTGACTGTTGACTATACCACTTAAGCAAGACCTTTCACTGTTTGTTACTGTAACACAGATCTGCCGCTGCTTCAGGAGACCTGTAGCAAACCTCACCAGCGGAGAAGTTGCCGGGCTGGACGACGCTGACGCTCATGCCCCACGCGCGCGCCTCCTGCCTGGGGAGGAGGTAAGACCTGTCAATGCACTCGCTTACTTGATCAGGGTAGTTGCTGTGCATCGGCTGACTGACCCTAGTTTATCATATCCATTTCTTCAATAGCACCCCGTCCTCAAGAAACACGGTAGTTAACGAAACAAATTCTCAGCGTGATGACGCAACTAGTACGAAGCAAACACTTTCCCCGTCAACCCAAAGTCCATCAGACATACACCACTGAAACTACACTCCCCAGACTTACAAGAGTTACACTTTCTCATCTACTCTCCGAACACCACCCACACGTATCTCCAACATTACGTACATCAGTTCAACATATCGCATGACCCCTCAGGAAGACACGCAATGCCTTCTCCTCAAGTGTCCAACACTCTCTAAGGAATGGAAGAAGCATAACATCATCACAATGCTTGACCTGTGGCCCCGTCTGGACATATCCAACTTCACTAGAACTGGGTCTAGGATGAAAGGTAATATATATATATATATATATATATATATATATATATATATATATATATATATATATATATTTCTTTTTTCTTTCAAACTATTCGCCATTTCCCGCGTTAGCGAGGTAGCGTTAAAAACAGAGGACTGGGCCTTTGAGGGAATATCCTCACCTGGCCCCCGTCTCTGTTCCTTCTTTTGGAAAAAAAAAAAACGAGAGGAGAGGATTATATATATATATATATATATATATATATATATATATATATATATATATATATATATATATATATATATATATATATATATATATATATATATATATATATATATATTTTTTTTTTTTTTTTTTTTCATACTATTCACAATTTTGCGTGTGATCAAGATATTCCTATGAGTCCACGGGGAAAATGAAACACGAGAAGTTCCGAAGTGCACTTTCCTGTAATAATCACATCATCAGGGAAGACACGAGAGAAATATAAGTCAATTGATATACATCGAAGAGACGAAGCTAGGAAGCGTTTAAGTATACTATCCTATTCTTAAGACTCTTCTCTCAGACTGACTACCGTGATAAGGTCTATAGTCCCTAGAAAAAGCGTAGGTATTTCGCCTCACATGCTTGGGAAAGAATAAATGCGCTAACGTCCGGTGAGGAATAGGTATAGCCATTTACAGCACAGAGATGCAGCCGACCAGTCACAGGACACCTTGCATACCGTTCAGGCAAGTTTTGCGCTTCTCGGCCACTCACCGCCTTTGACACATTTTTCACAAGGCAACCACAACAAACCCAGTTTGTACTTGACCTGTGGCCGTGTTGTGTGGAAAGACTGTCGTGGTATATCAACATATCTTAGTAATTTGATATCATAACATTGTGTATAATGAATGATAATAGTGATAACGATGAACCTCGTCTCTCACGAAGCCGTGAGAGGGTGAAGAGTAAGGCTAACTGGATGAAAACAATTGTGATAAGGTAGGCAAAGCCTAGCAGTACGAGAGTGAGACTAGGATTTAAAAACTTATGACACAAGACTGTGGATAGTAATTATTGTGATGATGGATAGAAATGACAAGGTGTTTAGTGGTTGTCATGACAGTGAAAATTAACTTCACTATTAACGATGAACAACGCTTGATCACACGGCTGAGTCATGTCCAGTACGCCAAACCCGTTAACAAGACGGCCATAGTCATTCCCATTAATGAAGATCCGATCGGTAAGTACCCCATAACAAGTTTATTTATTTAAACTAACCAAATAGTAATAATTATAATACAGGTGTATCATATTTGTACCCATTACCATTACTATCATCGTTGTATTACGAAGCTAGTGAAATTAGGGTGTTCACCGTAAGCATCAGTGATAGTGATTCGTGAAGCGTATCATTATATCATCAAAATGTTGACCAGCAGCTGGTGTGACCTTCACCTGGATTCTGCATCAAATGAAAAGGAAAATGACCATAACGGATGCCAAAAACAGTAGTTATTTTTGTAATTTTCGAAATAGCGTAATTTATTACGCGTTCCATTTCCTCAATGCAAATATAATTTTTTGCTTTAAATGAAAAAATATTGATTTTCTTAGTGTCTTCTGCAAACTTATATGAATGACACTAAATTAATATGCATTTTCCAAGAAACATTAATTTTCAATATATTTTCCTTATACTGGCATACGCTACATAGAGTTACGTAGATACACAGACCACAGGTCCCAGCGAGGTCGTCTGGCGGAAGTACAAACGTTTGAAGTTATTAACCTTTGAAAAGAGAAAAAGTAATATTTCGTAGCACATTATAGTAATTCAAGAATCGTTAGACTTTAACTGTATTTTCCGCCAATTTGATATATAGATTTTTTTTATTCAGTTCTCGTAGGGGTGCGTTCGAGTCCCGTCAGTTATGGTAATCGTCATCACTCGCCTCTGCCACCAGAAACGACCAAATTATCAAAGCGTATGGCAGTCAGTGGACGTTTCAGACAGTTTACATTCCTGGGGGGAAGACGGTCTCATTGGCTTGCTAGAATACAAACCTCTTTAGATATAAGCTATCTGACTTGGCATTATATTCTCCGTGCGTACAACACACCTGTCTTTGTTTATTTATTCATTTATTTGTCTTTATTTATTTCGTGTCTTCAGACTCTTTGTTGCCCCGTTTTGTTTCATTGCTATTCATTATTTTTTTCCCTGAAGGCCTGACCTTAGTGAGGACTTGTGTCCATGACTAGAGTGTTTGTCTGATGTATCCCTGGTGTTGCTGGGGCTCTGGGCAAGGGATGGGAGCCCCTTATAGGCTTAATATTGATCATTATAATCAGTAAGCAAGTCGCACTTTAGAGTCTTAACATTGATCAATGTAATCAGTAAGCAAGTCGTCCCTTAGAGGCTTAATATTTAGGATCAGTAAGCAAGTCGAACATTTTCGAGCTCCGTTTCACTGTCTTTTCCATGAAGCTGTAGAGGAAGTATCTCAGCAGAATATAGTAAACATTTTCGGAGGCCCTAAAGTGTAGGGCTCAGGGCAGTTACCCGATATGCCCTCCCCTGGGTGCCACACACCACTGCCTCAGTCATGAAATACGTACTACTTATAGGCTTCCGTAAAGTAGTGTCTTGTGTAGCCGACCACGATCAGCTCACGGGCCCGCCCGGGTTCGTATCCCTCGCGCGGCACACCCAACTCAGGCGTTCGTCTTCCACTCGGGGTTGGTTTGATAGGTAGGTACCTGGCTTAAGCTTGTGTATGTGAGTGTGTGTGTGTGTCTACACATACTTAGAAGTAAAGACATGTTACATATATACATGATTAAGAGACGGGAAATACAGGGGAAAACTCTGCTTGTAACACACAGTAATCACACACACACACACACACACACACACACACACACACACACACTAGCACAAAAGAATATTGACAGTAGTTTAAGGAAAATGATAACAAATACTCAGCTGTCGTTAGCCAAAGGTGAACTGGAGAGGAAGAGGTCAGTCGCCATGATTGGTCAACAAGGAAAACGTAGTGAGATGAAGAAATCCAGCTTTCTTCTCTCAAAGAAAATGTGAGTATTAGGGATGTTCTGGGATGGCTTGGTACAAAGGTATTGCTGCAGTGGTAGAAAAAAATCAAGGGGGAACGGGAGGTACTGTGGCAAGACAGAAGAACAGTCTGTAAAAGTTACATGTTTGTCGAGGAAGAGCAGTGTGGAGGCTGGATGCTCACTTTCCCAATCCCTTCACCTCGCCGATACGGCTCCCACGGCGTCAGCCTTCACCTCGCTAGTACGGTTCCCACGGCGTCAAGTCTGTTGGTAAAAATTCCTCTGTGATCCATCTATGGTCCTCCTCTCTTAAGGAATTTGGCGCATCTCTTGTTGTGGCTCTCGACACTTGTGAAGCATCTGATGCGGTGTAGCGCAAGTCTTTCCTTACTAAACTCCCTTTGGCTTTTCTGCTGCTCTCTGTTCTCTAATACATGTTGCTCTTTACGGTCACTGTCTTATGGTAGTGGTAAATGGTGGTGTTCTTTACGGTCATGCTATTGTCGTATTGGTTAATGGTGTTGTTCTTTACGATCATTCTATTATGGTAGTCGTTGATGGTGTGACATCTCCCTCTTACCTGATCAGAAGTGGTGTTTTCTCTTACTGAACATATTTCCTCTCTCAATTCGAATCTCTGCAACGTCGTGTGACGGGAAAGTTGTAACTTGCTGAAAATTCAGAAGTGCAAAGATTTAATTTCTACCTCTTTCTTTCTAAACCTCACTCGTTTTCTACCAATCAATTTCAAAACATTTCAGTTCAGTCCTGCAATATCATAAATATGTTTGGCATGACAAGTATATTCTCCATTCTGTCCTGGAAACTCCACATGATCAACAATGGAAAGTTAACTTCAAAAACCTAGGGTGCTGCTGTGTATGTGCTGCAGTTATCTTTCTTGTGAGCTGCCTCTTGCCCCAGGATGGAGTGCTGCTCGCATATCAGACGTGGCTGGTCCACTTATCCCTTATTGGAATCAAAAGCCTTCATCCTTACTAACTCTCCTGCCATCACATCCCTTCAACTATCCCTCTCTGTCCACCACATTGTTACTCCCCTGTCTTTCTACTCTCCAGGTGTTACTTCGGCCACTGCTCTCGTGAGCGGTCTGTTTGTGTCCTAGCCTCTGTGACCTGAAGCTGCGGCATACACTTGGCTGCTGCTTCATTTAGCTTTTGTGTTAGAGACCAACCACACGATGATCGACCGTTATGGCACCTTGGCCTTTCCTCGTGAGTCACTTTAATTCTCTTCCGTCTTTCGTATTTCACTCCTTTAACCTTCCCACCTTTACGAGTTTGGTCTACAGAGAAGAGAGGAGCTAGAACGAATCCTTTCTCCATTCATTGTTGTCATGTCTGTAGTCTGTTGTCTTATCTGAGAGGACCGGGAATGGGGCATGATTTTGCCTGTGCCATATCGATTGGTGTTACGAGGTGAGGAAGAGGCGGTGTGGAGATTTCCAATCTTGAAAAAAAAAGCGAAAATACACAGATATAGAACCATCCTCGGCATTACAGAACCAGGAGCTACCTGCAGTATATGGTTCATATGATAAGTATATATGAAGATAACGAGGGATTGCTTAGTTTGGTATGGGACTTCATTTTGATGAACAAATAGATAAGCGTAAGCCAGATAACGAAGGCATGATAACGACTGTCTTATTTCGCTTCTCTTTTAAAGGAGTGAGATTAGAGCATAAGATTGCATCACCTTTGGTTTGTGATCATTTTTTGAAACTGACTTACTTAACCCCACCCCCGTAGGCTGGCAAAGGGTAAGGATGCATACATCCTGAAGGCAGGCTTGATGCTCAGAAACTTGAGACAAAATTCTCAAAAAGGAAACTGAATTGCATAAAGTGTCCTTGAAATGCAGTAACAAGGATGAAGAAGTAAGATAGTAGAAAGGGACGAACTCCCTCGGTGAAACTATATCAAATTCCAGAAGATAAAGATCGAGAATTGATCCTTCAGTCAGTGTAGCATAAGGGGGTTAATGGTTAACAACGTCTTCCAAATTCTCCTAATACTTTGCCGTTCTCTAAGAAGCCTAAGACAAACTGGTACAAAGTTTTGGCAAGAATATCGAGAGATCAGTGTGGATGGCGCGTGACGTAACTACAGGGAGCTACACATGGTAACTCAGACGTCTGGATGTGCACACGAGAACTGTTTGCAGCAACACGTCTGGACACACGAGAGTGAGCGATGGGAAGACAAAGATACACAAAGGAAAAGATGTAGGTTCAAACAGCATTTCATACATTTAGAGGCCAAACCCCTCGATCCAGACAAGTATAAACGCAGAAGTATGAATGTTAAGGTCAAGTGTTTCCTGCAGAGTCCTTGGAATTCCCAGCACTGCCGAACTGAGATTGAAATGTGACTCTAGAATACACTGACATCAAAAGTTTGTCTAGAAAAGTTTGGGAATGGAACTGAATTCGCAGACATTTCATAGATCGCATGGTACACCAACAATGTGTAGACACCACAACCACACCAGGAGGAATGTTGCTTAGGAGCTTGCTCGAAGTGGGGTAGCCATCAGTGGAATAGATGATAAGAAACATATGTTAACGCATCTTTAAGAAAACAGGTGGCGAGTATAGCCACCAGACCACATGTGATGTGTCAGCCGGTGTTATGGTAGACGTGGCAAGTACAGTTACAAGGCCACAGGGAACCGTGAAGTTGACATATAATTTTGCCTTGGAGTAAATAATGGAAGTCTTCAAGTAAACATAAATGACGCTTATGTGACTCACACTGCAGTATGGATCAACAGCTTGGCCACCTTACTTGAGGCAACACATACAGCTGCTGGAGAATGTGTCAGGACTGATGCTAGAATTAAGAAGAATGAGTTGCGAAGTAGAGGATGAAACTCTTTGATCTACCCACACTAGAGGCAGTGATGATAGTAGAAGACACGATGGCCATCTAGAGATTTCTTAAGGCCACAATAACACTGACCAATTCTTTGAGATTCGCTGTAACTACAAAATCAGAGGTCAGGATGGGAAGCTGGGTCAGAGAAGGTGTGGGGAAGAAAGTGTAGATGTATTTCTGCAACGACAAAGGGACAGATGGATAGATATCTATAATAAGCTAAGTTTAGAGACTGCGTGTGCTCACTGGTTAAGAGGTCGGGTTCCACAGGTGTAGAGTTCAACGAGGTGATCATGATTAGTTTATCACGCGCGCAAATACACATGCTCTCTCTCTCTCTCTCTCTCTCTCTCTCTCTCTCTCTCTCTCTCTCTCTCTCTCTCTCTCTCTCTCTCTCTCTCTCTCACCGCAGACAGTTGCTGAAACCCTCGATGGCGAACTTGGTGAGTGTGTACGGCGCCATCATCTCACGGCCCATGCTGCCCGCCACGCTCGGACATGTTCACCACTCGACCTGTAAGAGACCAGCAGTCGACCATTCAGGTGGGACAGAGGGAAGACGGGACAGGAAAGGGACGGAAGGGAGTGGGACTAGGTAGTAAAGCCCGATGAGAGAGGAAGCATGAGGTGAGGCAGGAGAGGGAGGATCCAGGTGGTGGGATTAGAGGTAGGTAATGAGGGAGGGGAAAGATGGTCAGTTGGTGAGGCATTACAGTGTCAGAAGCATGTATCATCAGGATTTCGTCATAAGAGAGATTACGAAATAGAAGTATTGTTTTCTAAAGTTTAAAGTCCCTGAGTGACTCATACCATCAAGGTATTACGTTCGATGTTAGAGAGACACTGAAAACATCTGCTGCCCTTCCAAAAGGATTACTGATGTCCTGGATGGTTGTATTTCCCTGATGTCCTGGACGGTTGTATTTCCCTGATGTTTCCAAAGCTTTTTAAATATGATTTTCGAATGAGGGAGTTATCTGTAGTGACAAGTGGGTGAAAGGTACCAGGACAAATTTTAAGAAAGAGCCAAGAATTTATTCTCAAATACCTTCGACAACGTCTTCTTCAGGTCAGGGATGAGACATCCTGGCAGACCCACCGTCTTAGCCGTAAAACTGTTAGATCAATCAATTGGACGCTGAGAAGAATCGTTACCTTGACTGGTCCGATCCTAGCACTCGCCTGCTGCAAACTAGACAACCATAGAGCATCGTTTCTGCCGCCGCTTTTGCCCAAGGATGTATGATTTCCTAGTGAAGAAGATGTCAAAACGACAAGAATAAATTCCTGGCTCTTGCTTTCATTAAGCGTAACTTCGGCCCAGTTCCTACAAGGTATGGAAACTGATAGAGAATGACAAGCAGTCTCAGTTCTCACTGAAGAATGGATTAATACAAAGGGATGTGCTGAGTCTCATCTTCTTTGCCGCCGACATAGATTTGTTCCTTGAAGGATGTAGACCTCACTGTATGGCTGTCACGTGTGTAACACGTCTACCAGCGTGGCTAAGACAGCTGATGGTTTGGTTTTTTCTGTCGTCTATCAAAGGTGTCATGAGGAAAATGTTTGGCATTAACGTACCGGCGTCACCTGCAGTTAAACTAACCAAACAATTGAAGCGATGAAAGGACAAGTCGTGTTGTAGACTAAGTGAGGCAAAGAAGAGATGAGGACACATGAATGACTCACGGGAGTTCTCTCATGATGACTAGGTAACTCGCCACACGGGACCAATAACCACCGCCCTGGCCCGCCGGCCCGCCGGACCTTATCTGCTGGCTCACAAGACAGTGGCTAAACAGTATTCAAGTAAGCCGTTGCAGTGTGCCATATATACAATTCCTGATAGCTTTATGGAATGTGATCCTTACCAAACATAACGTAATCCAGTCATAAATGTCTTTAGTAGTTACGCAGTGACGTGGCTTCAAGGCTCAGGACACTCTTCACTCCCTGGTATTGGCAACATTGTTGGCAAGCGAGAGGGCTCAGCTGAGAGGTTGGTCCCACAGGTTATCACTCAAGTGATACTTGACAGAAGAGATTAGACAGTCCTCCATATTGATCACTGTAGTATGTACGAGGGAGAGGACAGAGTGGAAGAAGAGGGGAAAAGGGAAGAATACAAAATCAGGCTGATGTAAAGTGTGGAGAGAAGACAGAGTGAAGAGACAGAACACAAGGTGAGAAGCAGGAGACAGAGACTCACCCCTGGCTCGACGGAGAAGCGGCAGGAAGCTCTTGGTGGCCGAGATGAGGCCGAACACGTTGATTTCCGTCACTTGTCTGAAGGTGTCCAACGACACCCACTCCACCTCCCCGAAGGCAGAGACTCCTGCGTTGTTCACCAGCCCCCACAGCACTTCTGCGGCACAGAGAAATAGCGTCAACATTCACCACTTCTGAACATCTGTGGAGGATATGGTGAATCCTAGTCTTCTACCTTTTTTGGGTAGATGGTCAGTGCTTGTGTTCACCATCCTCTCCTTTCAGTGTGTCTGTAAGAGAAAGGGTTATTCCCGTTGTCCACTATTCCTTGTCAGTTCGGAAGAAAACAGGTGGTCCTATCGTTGACTAGGACCTCTACTCTCAATACCTCTGTTGGTGAGATGGTTACTCCCACTCATCACCCTTCCCCCTCCCACAAAGATGTAGCTCTGCTAGGACAACGGTTTGAGTCAGCATCATCCTCACCCCCAACCCCCTCCCACAAACCTCACAATCCCCCTCCCACAACCCTCACAACCTCAAGCGACCCTCAGGGGACGATAATCATTCCCACTATTCATGACCCACTTACGTACCTCTGCCACACCACCACTCCCAGCACGTCTCTCGTACTCTCAACATTCACCAGCTATCCTCTACCCTCTCTACCGTAGGTCTGTGCATAACGATAAGCAGACCTAGTGTTCATCAGCCCATGGTCTGCCTGTGGGAAGTAGCTCCCAAAGTTCCGCTCTGATGAAGGCGGTCACTACAGTCCACCACTTCACCAGGTCACATACCATACCGCTCAGGAGCAAATAGAAATCATTGTCTCTGTCACTTCACAGGTGTTCTCCAGCTCCGGGAACACCTGTAAGAGAGTTCTTCAATGTTCATTCACATTCCCTGGTGCAGCATCACATCTTCGGAGTTGATCCTAACAGATTATATCATACTGTGTTCATCATACAAGTTTCATTCTTAGGGGAGATGGTCTTTCATAGTGTTCATCAGTGTTCAGTGGCTACTGCAGCATATATTTAGGGAGGATGGATAGTGTCTGTATTTTCATTTTTGTTTTTCGTTGGTCCCAGCATTACCTCCGAGGCGGAGATGGTCAGTCTGGCACCGATAACTAGTGAGTGTTGACCTACCTCCATAATCCCTCTATAAAGGGACGAGTATCAGGCATTTGACAATGACGGGTGTGTAAAGACGTACGGAGGAGTTACTGGTGTTATTGAAGACTGAGGGCATCTCCGACAACTTCTGTCACTCTACCTTTCCTTCACTTTTCCGTTCTGACGGTACTATTGCTGTCTCTCACGTAGACAAAGCAACTCTCTTTGGTTCCTGTTTCTCCTCTAACTCTATCTTGGATGGCCCAAACATTCCTTCACCCCCTGATGCTCCTCTTACTAATCCTATGCCTTTTCCCGTGATCTCGTTTCGTCCTGTTCATCCCCGTGTACTAAAAGAGTGTGTCTTGGAACTTGCACCTGAGTTTGCTCATCTGTTCAGTTTCAGTTTAAAAATCAAAACTTTTGCTTCTCCTTGGAAGCATGCATTGACACATCCTATCCCTAAAAATGATGATTGTTCTGACTCCTCTAACTATCGTCCTGTTGCTTTGACATCTGCCATTTCCAAAGTCTTTGAACATCTCAACTCCCATATCCTTAGACACCTTGAGACTCACAGTCTTCTCTCTGATCACCAGTATGGCTTTCGTAGGGCGAGATCCAATAGTGATACTCTTTCCTATCTAGCTAATGTCTGTTCATCATCCCTGAGAAATTTGGGGAGACTTGTGTAGTTGCCCTTGACATATCGAAAGCTTTTGACAGGGTGTGGCATCATCTGTAAACTCCCCTCATTTGGCTTCCCTTCGTCACTTTGCTCCTTCATATCTAGCTTTTCATCTGGCCGATCTGTCTCTGTTGTTAATGGATCAGCTTCCCCCCATTTCTCCAACAACAGCGTTGTCTCTCAAGGTTTTGTCCTGTCCCCTACACTCTTCTCTCTTTTTTTTTTTCAATGATTTCATCTCCACCACAAATAGTCAAATGCATTCATACGTAGACGACTCTACACTGCATTTATCAACATCCATCATCTCTGCTCCTTCTTCTCTCACTTGATTTGCCTCTCGTCTTGACACAGCTTCCTCAATAAACTCGGACAAGATAATTCAGTGGGGTAGACGAAATCTAGCTAAATTTAATGCCTCCAAGACCCAGTTTCTACTCATCTTTTTATCAAAAACTCCTCACAACTCTCTCCTTTGACGGTTCTGTAATTCCACCTCTTAACTCATTGACCATACTTGTTATTACTGTAACATTCACTCTTTCTTGGATACCCCACATTACGGGAATAGCTAATTCTGCCTTTAAGAGCCTGGGAGTCCCGTTTAGATGTCGAAATTTGTTTTCTTTCGTACGGTTGCTCCGTTTATACAAAAAAATTGGGCCGTCCTTGAATGAAGTGCTGCTCTCACATCTGGGGTGGTTCTATCTGTACATCCTTACTTGACAGAGTTGAGTCGAAAGCGGTCCGACTTATAAAGTGTTCCAGGCTAACTTCCTGCTACGCAATGTTGGTTCACCTTCCCTCTTCTTAGATATTACCTTTGGTTTCTGCTCCCGAGAGCTTGCTGCTTGTGTGCCCCCACCACTAGCTAGATCACACAGTGCCCGGCAAGCTGCTGCTTCACATGATTATCGTGTGGACATCAGCAACTCAAGGGTGCTTCTTTCCCTACACGTCAAAGCATTTGGAACTCTCTACCTTCTCATGTCTTTCCCAATAACCATAACTTGGCACATTCTAAAAGACAGGTTTTTTCACGTCCTCCAGAATTCGTAATTACTTCTCCCTTTTCATAATTCTTTATATTTTAATTAAGGCCCAGCCTTGATGTAGATTTCTGTCCGTGACTGGAGCCTTCAATATAATAGATGAATAAACTATTTCTCAAAGAAATTCCACTGGTACGTATCGATTACGTTTCCCTTGTCAAATATAATAGTCACGAAAATTGCCAAGTGATTTACCGCTTTATTTGATACTATTTAACAAGAATTAATGCGCCGTGAAGCATGAAAATCAGGGAATATTACACAATATGAAAATTTCTTCACATCCGTACCTCCGTCTGGTAGAAGGTGTTTGACGTGCTGGACCGCCTTGTCCAGCTGGTCCTGGTTGGTGACGTCCATCTGCAGGACGTGGAGGCGGCTGGAGCCCTCCTGTCGCAGATGATCCGCGCCCTCACCATCAGCCTTCAGGCATCCTGCAAACACCCGGAAGCCCTGCGGGAGGACAGTGAGTATAGAAAGATGGAAAAATTCATGTCTAGGTCAACTTGGTGCTTCATGGTACACCCAGCTTGCTCATGTGTAGTAAGGAGTGAACCACTGTCATGTTCCAGTGTTCCCATTGTTCTGATGATTGTTATGTTCCAGTGTTCCTACTGTTCTGATGATTGTTATGTTCCAGTGTTCCTACTGTTCTGATGATTGTTATGTTCCAGTGTTCCTACTGTTCTGATGATTGTCATGTTCCAGTGTTCCCATTGTTCTGATGATTGTTATGTTCCAGTGTTCCTACTGTTCTGATGATTGTTATGTTCCAGTGTTCCTACTGTTCTGATGATTGTTATGTTCCAGTGTTCCTACTGTTCTGATGATTGTTATGTTCCAGTGTTCCCACTGTTCTGATGATTGTTATGTTCCAGTGTTCCTACTGTTCTGATGATTGTTATGTTCCAGTGTTCCTACTGTTCTGATGATTGTCATGTTCCAGTGTTCCCACTGTTCTGATGATTGTTATGTTCCAGTGTTCCTACTGTTCTGATGATTGTCATGTTCCAGTGTTCCCATTGTTCTGATGATTGTTATGTTCCAGTGTTCCTACTGTTCTGATGATTGTTATGTTCCAGTGTTCCTACTGTTCTGATGATTGTTATGTTCCAGTGTTCCCACTGTTCTGATGATTGTTATGTTCCAGTGTTCCTACTGTTCTGATGATTGTTATGTTCCAGTGTTCCTACTGTTCTGATGATTGTTATGTTCCAGTGTTCCTACTGTTCTGATGATTGTTATGTTCCAGTGTTCCCACTGTTCTGATGATTGTTATGTTCCAGTGTTCCTACTGTTCTGATGATTGTTATGTTCCAGTGTTCCCACTGTTCTGATGATTGTTATGTTCCAGTGTTCCTACTGTTCTGATGATTGTTATGTTCCAGTGTTCCTACTGTTCTGATGATTGTTATGTTCCAGTGTTCCCATTGTTCTGATGATTGTTATGTTCCAGTGTTCCCACTGTTCTGATGATTGTTATGTTCCAGTGTTCCTACTGTTCTGATGATTGTTATGTTCCAGTGTTCCCATTGTTCTGATGATTGTTATGTTCCAGTGTTCCTACTGTTCTGATGATTGTTATGTTCCAGTGTTCCTACTGTTCTGATGATTGTTATGTTCCAGTGTTCCTACTGTTCTGATGATTGTTATGTTCCAGTGTTCCCATTGTTCTGATGATTGTTATGTTCCAGTGTTCCCACTGTTCTGATGATTGTTATGTTCCAGTGTTCCTACTGTTCTGATGATTGTTATGTTCCAGTGTTCCCATTGTTCTGGTGATTGTTATGTTCCAGTGTTCCTACTGTTCTGATGATTGTTATGTTCCAGTGTTCCCATTGTTCTGATGATTGTTATGTTCCAGTGTTCCTACTGTTCTGATGATTGTTATGTTCCAGTGTTCCCATTGTTCTGATGATTGTTATGTTCCAGTGTTCCCATTGTTCTGATGATTGTTATGTTCCAGTGTTCCCACTGTTCTGATGATTGTTATGTTCCAGTGTTCCTACTGTTCTGATGATTGTTATGTTCCAGTGTTCTCACTGTTCTGATGATTGTTATGTTCCAGTGTTCCAATTGTTCTGATGATTGTTATGTTCCAGTGTTCCCATTGTTCTGATGATTGTTATGTTCCAGTGTTCCCACTGTTCTGATGATTGTTATGTTCCAGTGTTCCTACTGTTCTGATGATTGTTATGTTCCAGTGTTCCCATTGTTCTGATGATTGTTATGTTCCAGTGTTCCTACTGTTCTGATGATTGTTATGTTCCAGTGTTCCCATTGTTCTGATGATTGTTATGTTCCAGTGTTCCCATTGTTCTGGTGATTGTTATGTTCCAGTGTTCCCATTGTTCTGATGATTGTTATGTTCCAGTGTTCCCATTGTTCTGGTGATTGTTATGTTCCAGTGTTCCCATTGTTCTGGTGAATTGTTATGTTCCAGTGTTCCCATTGTTCTGGAGATTGTTATGTTCCAGTGTTCCATTGTTCTGATGATTGTTATGTTCAGTGTTCCCATTGTTCTGGTGATTGTTATGTTCCAGTGTTCCCATTGTTCTGGTGATTGTTATGTTCCAGTGTTCCCATTGTTCTGATGATTGTTATGTTCCAGTGTTCCCATTGTTCTGGATGATTGTTATGTTCCAGTGTTCCTCCAGTGTTCCCATTGTTCTGATGATTGTTATGTTCCAGTGTTCCCATTGTTCTGATGATTGTTATGTTCCAGTGTTCCCATTGTTCTGGTGATTGTTATGTTCCAGTGTTCCCATTGTTCTGGTGATTGTTATGTTCCAGTGTTCCCATTGTTCTGATGATTGTTATGTTCCAGTGTTCCTATTGTTCTGATGATTGTTATGTTCCAGTGTTCCCACTGTTCTGATGATTGTTATGTTCCAGTGTTCCCACTGTTCTGATGATTGTTATGTTCCAGTGTTCCATGTCTGATGATTGTTATGTCCAGTGTTCCATTGTTCTGATGATTGTTATGTTCCAGTGTTCCTACTGTTCTGATGATTGTTATGTTCCAGTGTTCCTACTGTTCTGATGATTGTTATGTTCCAGTGTTCCCACTGTTCTGATGATTGTTATGTTCCAGTGTTCCCATTGTTCTGATGATTGTTATGTTCCAGTGTTCCCATTGTT
Organism: Panulirus ornatus; assembly: GCF_036320965.1. NCBI lineage: Eukaryota > Metazoa > Arthropoda > Malacostraca > Decapoda > Palinuridae > Panulirus > Panulirus ornatus. The sequence goes on along the minus strand of NC_092227.1, from coordinate 69,650,167 downwards.
CTGATGATTGTTATGTTCCAGTGTTCCCACTGTTCTGATGATTGTTATGTTCCAGTGTTCCCACTGTTCTGATGATTGTTATGTTCCAGTGTTCCTACTGTTCTGATGATTGTTATGTTCCAGTGTTCCCATTGTTCTGATGATTGTTATGTTCCAGTGTTCCCACTGTTCTGATGATTGTTATGTTCCAGTGTTCCTACTGTTCTGATGATTGTTATGTTCCAGTGTTCCTACTGTTCTGATGATTGTTATGTTCCAGTGTTCCCATTGTTCTGATGATTGTTATGTTCCAGTGTTCCTACTGTTCTGATGATTGTTATGTTCCAGTGTTCCTACTGTTCTGATGATTGTTATGTTCCAGTGTTCCTACTGTTCTGATGATTGTTATGTTCCAGTGTTCCCATTGTTCTGATGATTGTTATGTTCCAGTGTTCCCATTGTTCTGATGATTGTTATGTTCCAGTGTTCCTACTGTTCTGATGATTGTTATGTTCCAGTGTTCCCATTGTTCTGATGATTGTTATGTTCCAGTGTTCCCATTGTTCTGATGATTGTTATGTTCCAGTGTTCCTACTGTTCTGATGATTGTTATGTTCCAGTGTTCCCATTGTTCTGATGATTGTTATGTTCCAGTGTTCCCACTGTTCTGATGATTGTTATGTTCCAGTGTTCCTACTGTTCTGATGATTGTTATGTTCCAGTGTTCCCATTGTTCTGACGATTGTTATGTTCCAGTGTTCCCACTGTTCTGATGATTGTTATGTTCCAGTGTTCCCATTGTTCTGATGATTGTTATGTTCCAGTGTTCCCATTGTTCTGATGATTGTTATGTTCCAGTGTTCCCATTGTTCTGATGATTGTTATGTTCCAGTGTTCCCATTGTTCTGATGATTGTTATGTTCCAGTGTTCCCGCTGTTCTGGTGATTGTTATGTTCCAATGTTCCCACTGTTCTGATGATTGTTATGTTCCAGTGTTCCCACTGTTCTGATGTTCTGATGAACGGAGGAAAGTCTTGACATGCAGTGACCCTCTCGACTCTGGTTCTTCTGTGCATTGCAGACGACCCTTTTCACAGTTCACATTACCATATTGATTACGTAGTTACACATTACTAGTAACATATGTACTAACACTGTATCAACATTTTGTAATTACACAGTAATTGTAAGAGTGATTACTTAACATGAATATATCGTTGACTTCTTAGATGTTTGCAAGTGTCCAGTGTTTCGCTTTAACTTGTAAGTTCTGTGTTCAGGTCCTTAGAACTTCACTCAGTTTAAGTGTTCCATGAACAAGAGATGACCAGTTCATGAGTTCCCTCACTGCCGGACGACTTGGTCATGGCGATCGCATCGTGAGCTCGTCTTCGGCAAAATATCTGACACCCGTGAATTCCAGAGGTGTTACCGGACTCCGCCTGTCTGTGGTTACACCGCGAGTGAAGAACGTTCACCTTCGGCGAGGCTGTAATGCTATCACCTGACGGATGGGAGAACAGTCTCGTCCAGTAACAATTCACACTCCAAAGGAATTCATCACTTCCCTGCAACTGATTGTAGCGCTGCCTTGAAGCTGCAAGAGGGCCATAGGAATGATCCTAGGGTCGTATGATTAGTAATTTCCTCCTTGAGCACGACGATACGACTCATGGCTGTGATGACGTCATCTGTGACCTGACCAGGAGGGGTCATGCCGAAGAGTCGTACTGATGTGTTCACGGGTCGTACTGATGTGTTCATGGGTCGTGCTGATGTGTTCATGGGTCGTGCTGATGTGTTCATGGGTCGTACTGATGTGTTCATGGGTCGTGCTGATGTGTTCACGGGTCGTGCTGATGTGTTCATGGGTCGTGCTGATGTGTTCATGGGTCGTGCTGATGTGTTCACGGGTCGTGCTGATGTGTTCATGGGTCGTGCTGATGTGTTCATGGGTCGTGCTGATGTGTTCACGGGTAGTACCGTACTGATGTGTTCACGGGTAGTACTGATGTGTTCACGGGTCGTGCTGATGTGTTCATGGGTCGTGCTGATGTGTTCATGGTTGTACTGATGTGTTCACGGGTAGTACCGTACTGATGTGTTCACGGGTAGTACTGATATGTTCGCGGGTCGTACTGATGTGTTCATGGGTCGTACTGATGTGTTCACGGGTCGTGCTGATGTGTTCATGGGTCGTGCTGATGTGTTCATGGGTCGTACTGATGTGTTCACGGGTAGTACCGTACTGATGTGTTCACGGGTAGTACTGATGTGTTCACGGGTCGTGCTGATGTGTTCATGGGTCGTACTGATGTGTTCATGGGTCGCACTGATGTGTTCACGGGTAGTACCGTACTGATGTGTTCACGGGTAGTACAGATATGTTCGCGGGTCGTACTGATGTGTTCATGGGTCGTACTGATGTCTTCATGGGTCGTACTGATGTGTTCACGGGTAGTACCGTACTGATGTGTTCACGGGTAGTACTGATATGTTCGCGGGTCGTACTGATGTGTTCATGGGTCGTACTGATATGCTCACGGGTCGTACTGATGTGTTCATGGGTCGTGCTGATGTGTTCATGGGTCGTACTGATGTGTTCACGGGTAATACTGGTGTGTTCACGGGTCGTGCTGATGTGTTCATGGGTCGTACTGATGTGTTCACGGGACTTAATGATGTGTTCAAGGGTCGCAGTGTTGTACTTAAAGGTTGTATTTATGTGCCTATGGGTCGTAATGTCGTGCTTGAAGGGGCTTCGTTCGTAGAGCTTCAAAATGGCGGACAGAAGAGTGAAAGACATGACCTGTTTCATTTCTTCCTTCCTGATAAGCAAACAGCTGGGACACGCATGACCTAGGATGAGGTACGTACAGGGTAGAGGCGCTGATGTGGGCGCAGGTGTGTGTGTGTGTGTGTGTGTGTGTGTGTGTGTGAGAGAGAGAGAGAGAGAGAGATAGATAGATAGATAGAGAGAGAGAGAGAGAGAGAGAGAGAGAGAGAGAGAGAGAGAGAGAGAGAGAGAGAGAGAGACTCACCAGTTGGTCCAGGTTCAGGGCGAGGGCGTGGCCGAACCCTGAGTCGCAACCCGTCACCACCACCGCCTTCCCCGATGACGACACCTGCCGGAACATCTTCCCTTAGTATGATGCTGCTGGTCTTGCATTAGTGGGTCCTACTGGTATTGCCTCAGTGAGGCCTCACAAGTCTTGTCTCAGTAAGACTCTACAGGTCTTGCATCAGTAAGGTCCTATAGGTCTTGGATCAGTAAGGTCGTACAGGTCTTGCATCAGTAAGGTCCTACAGGTCTTGCATCAGTAAGGTCCTACAGGTCTTGCATCAGTAAGGTCCTACAGGTCTTGGATCAGTAAGGTCGTACAGGTCTTGGATCAGTAAGGTCGTACAGGTCTTGCATCAGTAAGGTCCTACAGGTCTTGGATCAGTAAGGTCCTACAGGTCTTGCATCAGTAAGGTCCTACAGGTCTTGCATCAGTAAGGTCCTACAGGTCTTGCATCAGTAAGGTCCTACAGGTCTTGCATCATAAGATTCTACAGGTCTTGCATCATAAGATTCTCCAGGTCTTGCATCAGTAAGGTCCTACAGGTCTTGCATCAGTAAGGTCCTACAGGTCTTGCATCAGTAAGGTCCTACAGGTCTTGCATCATAAGATTCTCCAGGTCTTGCATCAGTAAGGTCCTACAGGTCTTGCATCAGTAAGGTCCTACAGGTCTTGCATCATAAGATTCTACAGGTATTGTATCAGTAAGGTCCTGCAGGTCTTGCATCAGTAAGGTCCTACAGGTCTTGCATCATAAGATTCTACAGGTATTGTATCAGTAAGGTCCTGCAGGTCTTGCATCAGTAAGGTCCTACAGGTCTTGCATCATAAGATTCTACAGGTCTTGCATCAGTAAGGTCCTGCAGGTCTTGAAGATCAGTAAGGTCTTACAGGTCTTGCATCAGCAAGATTCTACAGGTCTTGCATCAGATATGATCCTACAGGTCATGCATCGGTAACGCCCTGCTGGTCTCTCATCAGTCATGTCCTACAGGTTATGCTTCAGTGAGATCCTACTGGTCCTGCCTCGGTAATATCCCACAGGTCTTGCCTCGCTGGTGTCCTACAAGTCCTGCATCAGTAATATCGTACAGATCCTTGCCTCAGTAAAATCCTACAGGTCTTGCGTCAGTAATGATATCCTACAGGTCTTGCCTCAGTAACATCCTACAGGTCTTGCCTCAGTAATATCCTACAGGTCTTGCTTCATTATATCGTACAGGTCTTGCCTCAGTAAGGTCCAGTAGAACCTGCCTCAGTAAAATCCTACATTAGGACGTAAATGTTTTGAAAAGAACATTCCCCTAACCACTGGTCTTCCCACGTCCTTATGTCACTGTCTGTAATTAGTGTTGACCTGAGCAGCCTGTTGCCAGGTTCATGTCACACACACACACACACACACACACACACACACACACACACACACATACACACTAGCTCAAGAGCTGCTTCGTCAGTGTCTGTTCAGAAATCCGACGACTCTATGATGACGTTCGTGTAGCATTCTCTTCTCTGTAATGAATCCGTCATCTTTCATTTGCGGAGTTACTGTAACAAACACCTGTATCAGGTTTATTCTAGATTCATGCATCGATGTTTGCTGTAAGATAGTCAACATAAGGTTTATAAAGACTGATATGGTTTATCCATGTTTTCGTATCTGTTTATAACACAGACCTCCCCCACTGTTCGTTCTTGTACGGCATATGGGCGATGGATCAAGGCAACATTATTGATCGTTCTGCTGGACGCCTCCGCTACCAACCACTTGGTACTCAATGATATGTTGTATCAGCTCATGTCCTTGTCATATGGAAGATCTCTGTAGTGTTTGTGATGCCCCACTTTTAACGAACTTATCGGTCGTACCGTAAGAGTCGATGGCCAGCAGCTTATCTCAAGAATATACCAACATCTTTAATTCTGATGATAGACGCAACAATCGTTGTAAAGGATTCAAAATGAAGCTTTGGGTTTTAGAAGTAAATGGACATTATAAGGTATTGAATGTTACTACAATTCCTACAAGATTTCGCTGAAACCCATAAACTTTTCGTCTAGATCTTTCACCAACGTTGGTCACTTTCATACTGATGCTTCACCCTGGTACTATATTCTCTTTATGGCAGAATCTGACAACGAAGCATGGCAGCCATTACATTTTCTCTCATCTTTATAACCATGAAAAGAAATGTGTGTGTTGCAAATGTGCCAGGAACCCGGGTAACAAAGCTCAACACATCAACATTATCTCCGCTTGGTTAACAATCACTGTATAACCTTGGCCTAAAATCAACAGAGGTTTGTCTGTGGGCCAGCCTGTCCTCACCCCACGCCACTGTAGCTCCATAGCCGGTTCGTTCATGGGAACACCATAGTTACGACATGAACGGTGATGGTGAACATATAACCACGTAGGCTAGGACGTTGTACATTTCTTCGAAGAGATGAAAAATGCACCCTGACGAAAAGAATATATAATTACTACGTAAATGGTCGACTATGAGTAAGTACGAGATGGAAGGAATGTGATGAAAGACTTAGTGAGCGTCAAGATGTATGTATGGATGAGGCAAACATTTTGCAACTAGAGATCCAGCTACGTAGACGAGAAAATTAGCGTAAAACACACTTCTGTAAGAGTTCTAAGGTGGACACGAATCAGGAAAACTGTTAACGGGTGAGGTCATACACAAGTGCTTTAAGAATATCGTGTGAGTATATGGAAGGACGGTGATTCACATAAAGATAACTTGGGTCATCAATTATTTTCAGCGCCTGACGCACGACACAAGAAAGGCCGAAGGGAACGCGCTGCCTGTGTGTGTGTGAGTCACTCCCTCCCTCCTTGGTGACGTTGCATCACAGCATTTCGAACGACCATCATGAGGACCCTCTTATCCCTGCAGCCCACACTGTGGGGCGACCGAGCACCACATCCGGGCACTCGATGACAGCAACCATGTTGTGACGGAGGGGCAGCAGTAGTGATATATACTGCTGTTTTCCTGAGCAGATTAACGGCGACCTAGTTAATCCAAGTGAATCGAAATGCAGTCAACGGTGCGCCGAGAGAAGAAATATGATGAGATAGGAGGAGGTATGAACATCAGATCACTAACATGAAAGAGAGTTACAGTAAAATTCTGGAAGAGAAAGTTTTCAGCGTTTGTGAAGCACGAAAATGTTTTGGTTGGTGTTCAAAAGAGAACTTTGTCGCATAAGGCTATGAAACCTCCTCTACCTCGACAGCAGAGCATAAATGTAGCTTGAACTGGTTGAGGTGAAAGGTATGATAATGCAAAGGTAGATTACGTCCCCCTGGATGTTTCATCTAGGCACCTGTGGAGTAGTGAGAAACCAGCAATGGTAATGATTTAGCAGAGTTAGTGTTGGAGGAGACTGGATATGAGGGACATTGTTTTACTTGGTTGGATGTTCATGTGACGGTAGCGAAACCAGTCAAGTATCTGAGGCAGCAGTGAGGAATTTTAGCAAGTGATTTAGAAATATAATCTCGACTTAACTGTAGAAGATAAGCAACGTGAGTATGTGAGTGAAATATGGTTGGGCAGAGACGTGACGAGATTAATGTCTTCAGCCAGGAGGAATGACTGAGTCAGAGGCATCACACTCAACTGAAAACCAAGTAATGTGTTGCCTGACAGTTTATGGAGAGTAGTAAGAGGAAACAATGGGGAGTGTCGGGAAGGCTGAAGTTCTTTATACATAATGTTGCAGCCAAGCCTGAGAGGTGCTCGAGATCATACACTTTTAACAGTATAACGGCTGTTGGGGTATGGGATCATGGTGCGAGAGGCTTGAAGATGTAGGCGTCCATCTTTATAAAGTGGGACATCACCAAGAGACACCCGTGTATGGGACATCACCGAGAGAGCCGTGTGTGGGACGTCATCAAGACACATCAGGGTGTGGGACATCACCAAAGACACCCGTGTATGGGACATCACCGAGAGACAGCCGTGTGTGGGACGTCACCAAGACACATCAGGGTGTGGGACATCAAAGACATCCGAGTACCGCATATATAAGAGGCGTGGGTGGTGGGTGAGGAAGACAACTCCTCCTGTCCTTAGCCTAATCACACTCTGGTATTTCTAAACAGAAGAAGCAGCTGGCAGCATTAGTTTACCCCTCAAGTGGTTCACAAGTGGCCAGGACGGTTTTCAGAAGGGAACACCTTACTCACCTCCAGACCGGAAGCCCTTGAGATGTTTTGAAACTATAATAAGGGAAGCTGTATATCATATAATACTCAATACTCTTTATAACTATCCATTAACATAATGTATACTTATATCGGGTTCTAAGGTACCGGGGAAAAGGTTTATCCAATATGGACATGTGATGCGGACTTGGTGTAGACCAACCTTTGTGAAAACCACTTCATAAAATATCGCTTGGTTCTGAGCGTGTGGTTATTCATCTTTTATGAATATCTGTGGTTTTCAAAAAAGATATCTTCAACAGCTTTAAAAGCAAAACCCTTTGAAATTTCACACTCTTGTGATATATCTTTATCATAAAACTGTTGTTCATAGATTGTGTCGAGACGTGTACCTCCACAACAGTTTACAGAATGTCCTTATTTACGCATTGAATTAAATTGGTGTGTATGGTGGCCCACAGCCACATCTCTGTCAGGTCTCAAAAGGAATGTTCAAGAAATTGACGAAAGAAAATCTGTGTGTGACAGAGGCATCAGTACAGACTAATTACCCATAAACCAAAGGTAAATACCGTGCCATACAGTTACAAGAGTGACTAAGAAATGATAACACAAAAGGGAATTACGATGATGAAGCACAGATAACAGTGTTACAACACAGATAATTGAAATCATGCAAGTACATTATAGCTGAAGTGAAGAGTATATCACCGAGAGGTGACGGAAAAGACACAGACCGAAGCTAGGATCACGGGTCAAGGTGACCGACGGCTTGTATGTGGGAGGGTCGTGTTGCTGCAGGACCTGCGTAGATCATCGTACGCAGTGGAGATTCTCCCCCGAACCCCAGTGCTATTACATCGCTGGGCGGAGGCTTAAGAGAGAGAGAGAGAGAGAGAGAGAGAGAGAGAGAGAGAGAGAGAGAGAGAGAGAGAGAGGAGAGAGCCTACGTGCTTTCACTCAGCATTTCACAGGGATCACAGCACAGGTTTAAACAGACTGCAGATTACAAAGCTGCTGATGACTACATTCAGAGATCTTACTTCTACACTTACCCTGAAGCTGGCCAGGGCCAGGGAGGTGCCAGCACACAGCAGCCAGGCAACAGGGAACACCACGTAGCACGAGTAGATCCCCAGGGTGTGCAGGAGGGCCGCCAGTAGGCCGCTCACGCCGCCCCAGAACACGACCTCGCCCGTCCTGTCGACCGTCCACACCATGATGCTCCTGCCTGCAGCTGAGGTGCAGGTTTAGACAGAATGTTTCGTTGATGTGTTTACATCTTAACGGTAAAATCATTCCACGATTACTTAATATCGTTAACGTTAGACATACGTATTAATAGGGGCATCAACATGATTGATGACCGAACATGGTAAAAGACTGATAAAACAGAATTGATAACCTTTCTATTCAAAACAAGACCTGTGATGACATTACATAATTACATTTTCCATCTGGATGCTGACCATCTTTGAACCGATGGGCTGTGCTAGTAGCTCCCTGAGATTGAATATACGTGGACAGTATTCATGGCTTATGAACATTCCAGGAGAATATCCTCAGGTACTTCCTGACTTCCATAATGATTACGTTCACCACCTGATGATGTGATACAGACTAAGACCAGGTGAACGGAATGACTGCAAAGTGAACGTGAAAGGTGAAAACATAAGTTATAAGCCTAAAGAGCCAAACAAGTCATTACTGTGGAAAATTTTGGACGGTAATCATTAAGAAGCCTTGTGAACTGAAGATGATGTGAGAAGTTGCCATAGAGGGAGGAAGAATGTCATCCACAGTCGTCATCACCAGGATGTGTGTGTGTCTGATTTGAACGTAGGAGAGATATGCATATGAATCAAAATGTTAGTGTATATAGATTAGATAAGTGAATAAATAATTGTAATTAATTTCCAGAAAACAGGTTAGGTTAGGTTAGGTTAGGTTAGGTTAAGTTAGGTTAGGTTAGGTTAAGATAAGTTTGTAACTTGAGAGAGGTGAGGTCGTCGAGGGTGACTTGTGCCTTGATCCCCTCACCTGTTTCTTAATTCATCAGCGGGCCCCGCCCAGTGGCGGCTGGTGTATTACATTCTGTTTCTCTCTATCTGTACTCAGTCCTGACGATGTAATTATACGACAGCGTTTGACAATTCGTAATTTCAGTTTCATTGTGGGTTTTACCTGCATTTTATGTACACTACCTACTTGTGTGCTTTATTGCATATACGCATAATTATATATACTCACACATAAAGTGCATATGAAGGCGCACTTTCACAGAACACATAACACCCTTCCAGAATTTGAACCTCGTACCACTCGGTAATGTGGTCAGCGTACCCAACTATCACGTAAATGGTACGGGGTTCGAATCCTTCTGTTGAAGGGCATTGTGATGTATATGTATATATATATATATATATGTATTGGAAAAGATCACAATTTTGCGCGTGATCGATATTCCATGGGTTCACGGGGAAAATGGGAGCTTATCGTGTTTCATTTTCCCCGTGGACTCATATATATATATATATATATATATATATATATATATATATATATATATATATATATATATATATATATTCCTATGATTAAACGTACAATTACATAAGGCATTGCTACTAATCAAATAGCCACCTTTTTTAAAGCATACCCGTGGCTGACTGGATGAAGGCGCCGACCATCTCCACAAGAGACAGTGGTTCGAATCCTTGATTTGTGATGGGTATTGTATGTAATCGCGCGCGCGTGTGTGTTCATTGAGACAGCAAGTTAAGAATGATCGTTCGTAACAATCACCGTGTGTGGCATCGTGCGCGTATCCCGCGCCACACCATTGTAGCATAAGATCATCAAGTTTGTTCTGACTCATCAAGACGTGAGGGTAGAGTAGCTGGCTAGGCTTGCTGATCGCTGCTGGTGCTGCTGCCATCTGCATCACAGAGGCTAGTCTGTTCGCATACCCTGGATGTCAGTGACTCGTCCAGCAGGCTAACAACAGCCTGCAGGACCAGGCTGTAAATATGCAAATACAGCCATCGCCTTTCGCGGTTCGTGAACGACTGTTGTGTGTTTAGAGCAATATTGTCGCTCCCGCAGCAGACGTCTCACAGGGTCGAGGGGATACCCCCGGGTGATCGGCTTCCTGTGTTTGTGAGGACGTGGTCATGTCCGACCTCACACCCGACAGCCCTATTGCTAGGATGTGAACAGATGATTTTCCCAGATAATGGTTTTGCTATCCGTCTCTCATCTAAGACCAGGAGCATATATATATATATATATATATATATATATATATATATATATATATATATATATATATATATATATATATTTTTTTTTTTTTTTTTTATACTTTGTCGCTGTCTCCCGCGTTTGCGAGGTAGCGCAAGGAAACAGACGAAAGAAATGGCCCAACCCCCCCCATACACATGTACATACACACGTCCACACACGCAAATATACATACCTACACAGCTTTCCATGGTTTACCCCGGACGCTTCACATGCCTTGATTCAATCCACTGACAGCACGTCAACCCCTGTATACCACATCGCTCCAATTCACTCTATTCCTTGCCCTCCTTTCACCCTCCTGCATGTTCAGGCCCCGATCACACAAAATCCTTTTCACTCCATCTTTCCACCTCCAATTTGGTCTCCCTCTTCTCCTCGTTCCCTCCACCTCCGACACATATATCCTCTTGGTCAATCTTTCCTCACTCATTCTCTCCATGTGCCCAAACCATTTCAAAACACCCTCTTCTGCTCTCTCAACCACGCTCTTTTTATTTCCACACATCTCTCTTACCCTTACGTTACTTACTCGATCAAACCACGTCACACCACACATTGTCCTCAAACATCTCATTTCCAGCACATCCATCCTCCTGCGCACAACTCTATCCATAGCCCACGCCTCGCAACCATACAACATTGTTGGAACTACTATTCCTTCAAACATACCCATTTTTGCTTTCCGGGATAATGTTCTCGACTTCCACACATTTTTCAAGGCTCCCAAAATTTTCGCCCCCTCCCCCACCCTATGATCCACTTCCGCTTCCATGGTTCCATCCGCTGACAGATCCACTCCCAGATATCTAAAACACTTCACTTCCTCCAGTTTTTCTCCATTCAAACTCACCTCCCAATTGACTTGACCCTCAACCCTACTGTACCTAATAACCTTGCTCTTATTCACATTTACTCTTAACTTTCTTCTTCCACACACTTTACCAAACTCCGTCACCAGCTTCTGCAGTTTCTCACATGAATCCGCCACCAGCGCTGTATCATCAGCGAACAACAACTGACTCACTTCCCAAGCTCTCTCATCCCCAACAGACTTCATACTTGCCCCTCTTTCCAAGACTCTTGCATTTACCTCCCTAACAACCCCATCCATAAACAAATTAAACAACCATGGAGACATCACACACCCGTGCCGCAAACCTACATTCACTGAGAACCAATCACTTTCCTCTCTTCCTACACGTACACATGCCTTACATCCTCGATAAAAACTTTTCACTGCTTCTAACAACTTGCCTCCCACACCATATATTCTTAATACCTTCCACAGAGCATCTCTATCAACTCTATCATATGCCTTCTCCAGATCCATAAATGCTACATACAAATCCATTTGCTTTTCTAAGTATTTCTCGCATACATTCTTCAAAGCAAACACCTGATCCACACATCCTCTACCACTTCTGAAACCACACTGCTCTTCCCCAATCTGATGCTCTGTACATGCCTTCACCCTCTCAATCAATACTCTCCCATATAATTTACCAGGAATACTCAACAAACTTATACCTCTGTAATTTGAGCACTCACTCTTATCCCCTTTGCCTTTGTACAATGGCACTATGCACGCATTCCGCCAATCCTCAGGCACCTCACCATGAGTCATACATACATTAAATAACCTTACCAACCAGTCAACAATACAGTCACCCCCTTTTTTAATAAATTCCACTGCAATACCATCCAAACCTGCTGCCTTGCCGGCTTTCATCTTCCGCAAAGCTTTTACTACCTCTTCTCTGTTTACCAAATCATTTTCTCTAACCCTCTCACTTTGCACACCACCTCGACCCAAACACCCTATATCTGCCACTCTGTCATCAGACACATTCAACAAACCTTCAAAATACTCATTCCATCTCCTTCTCACATCACCACTACTTGTTATCACCTCCCCATTTACGCCCTTCACTGAAGTTCCCATTTGCTCCCTTGTCTTACGCACCCTATTTACCTCCTTCCAGAACATCTTTTTATTCTCCCTAAAATTTACTGATAGTCTCTCACCCCAACTCTCATTTGCCCGCGTTAGTAAAAGTAAAGGACGGGAGATTTCCAGCCCCCTATATATATATATATATATATATATATATATATATATATATATATATATATATATATATATATATATACATTGAAAATTTCATAAAACTCGAGTGAAAATTAAAACGAAACTGTAGTTAAATCTGAAGTTCATAAATCATGAATGATGGTAGTCTTTATTTACCTGATTTTAACCGTGATTAAAGAAAACGTAGGCTTTCGTTTTCTGAAGGATTTTGGATCTGTAGTTACAAATAGAATGTTAGCTGTGTACAACAGAGTTGAAGGTGTTTCTGTAGGACCAAAACACAGAGATTATACAGATTTCTAGGACGGCTTCAGTGGTTATAGAAGCTTCTTTGCTAGGGACAGATAGCATCTGAATAGGATAGAACATGGTTAATTACAGTATTAGACGAACAAAATCAAACGGGTTCTTAGGAAAACTAAGTTGGGTGTATGTCGGTTAAATTTAGAAAGTCAGCCCTCAGGAAAGGAAAGGAAACGAGGGAGTGGGTGTAGTGCCACCCTACAGAAGATACTGTCAGGTCAGGGGACGTCGGTCCGGTGGTGGCTAGGCTAGAAGGATGTTTACAGAGGACGTCGGTCAGGTGCCGGCTAGGCCAAAGGGATGTTTACACTCAACTGTCAACCTCCAAAAAACTGCATCTCAAGATCCTTGTCCTTCACAGTGTAACATTAAGGTTTTCTGTACCAACACCACAAGTGTAAACATAAAGGAAGATGATCTAATAGCTTCTGCACTGTCAGGTAAGCCAGACACCATGACAATAACCGAGATCTTGATATATCTGCAGATACGGTGATAACAGGAGATATGCTCGTATCAGTAAGTCTGAAGGTATTCATATTACTGTACATGAAACTGATTTGTCATTGTATACAGCTCTCTATGCAGCGAACTGTTGATGTTACTGGGCTCTGCCTGCTCGAGGTTATATTACGAGTGAAAAGTTACCTTTGGCGAGGCTGTATCATTTGGAGTAAAGTCTCTTCAAAGAACCTCACATACCAAAGGAGTCTACATTTTCCCTGCTGCTGGGAGTAGAGCAGCCGTGGGCTGCAGGAAACTTTAGAAACTGGTACTGGGATGATTATCAGAATAATCGAACTGTTTGATAGAAACGACAAAATGATTGTTGGAGTAGTACATATAACCCCAAAACAATGTGAGAATTATTTCACTGTACACATAGAAATTAATCATCTAGTAGATAACAAAAAGAAATTATTGTGGGTGATTGATCAACCCAAGCGATAAGTTTTCTTAATAAGTGACCGTAAAGAGAACAGATTTGTTGACTTCATAGGAGATTGCATAGTAAATCAAAACATGCATGACCCAACGCGAGGCACAACGTTGAAGGTATAGTCCTTAACCATAGACAGGGACGTTATGAATTTTTCGGAGGGCGAAAGATTAGGTCGCAGTGACCATGATATATTTGAAGTTCCATTGTGATTCTAAAGAAAATGGCATAAGATATCGGGACCAATTTTAAATTGGCAAGATGTTTGCAAGATGTTTCGGAATATTAGGAATGTATATTAGATGAAGGACCTATTGTTGAAACATATACTGTGTACCTTTGGAAATATGGATATGTCTCTTTGAGAGATAGTATTCCTAGAGTAAGAGAGGCGTAAAAATAATGTCAGGTTGGTTGACCAATGACATGAAAGACTGAATTAGAAGCAGAAGAGACGGAATGGTGATAATCACCAGGCTCTGAATGTATGTAGGAGTACAAACAAGAGTGAGGCAAGGAAATTAGAGTCGATATATAAGGGTTCCAAAAAAGGAATTCTCACACCATGAAGATGGAAGCTAGAGAATTCTCCAACTACGTCAGAACGAAAATATCAAGGACAGTATAAGCCCGTTACCTGATGATAATGGTACCTTTACAAATAGTAATAATGGAATGGCTGTATTATCAAATGATTTACTGATCGCCATCGAAACAGTTTCAAATATGCCACATGGAAAAAGCGGATTTCTAGGTACAGAGTATGAAAAAGTAGATATTCATGACATTCAATCTTATGAAGTGCTTATATAGCTAGAAAAATTCAGTCCCAGTAAGTCAATTTGGTCCTGATGATTTCTCCCAAATCATTGAAGGAGGTAAACTGACAGCAACATATTTACTTTTACTTAGATACTTACAAAAGAAAACTTTACCAAGTGATTGGAAACTCCAGAATGTAACATTTTTTTTTTCTAAATGACGAAAAATGCTCTTTAAATAACCGACTTATCATCCTTACTTCTGCTTAAAGTATAACCTTAGAGAATCTTTGATAATCTGCCGATGACACAAAATCTAAGGAAATGAAAAATCCAGACAAAAGAAGACGGTTTAGCGATTTCCGTGAAGTTTACTGACAAATCGGTTGTCACTGTGGGCCTCGTGAGTGGAGATCAGTGGAGACAGATGGAAAGTTATGTATTTTGGTGACAGAATTCCAAAAGAATGAAGATGGGATATTTCGTAAACCATTGTTGAAAACCGAACAAGCGAGAGACCTTGGCTTGATGATCAGTAATGACCTTCAACACGCACAAATGCATATAATAAAACAAGACATTAGGTTTCATGGCATAAAGATATAAATCATAAAACGAAGTATATACTTTTCTATATAAGATTTTCATATTAGCAAATTCTCGTGATAGTACAGGGTGTCCTTGCATTGCTGTTGTCCTGTTGAATGATATGCCGGAAGGGGTGGTGCGTAGGGAGGAGACTTCTGCTTCACTGCCTCCATCTAGAGTGGGGAAGAGCCTTCTCTTTACCATCGGCCAGGAATCTACCAGTGTTGTCCTGCGGCATAAAACCTCGTCATAGACCATCAGGTCTTCAGGTATGTGGCTCTCCCGTGTACGACGAATCGCTCATTAGTTTAACTACACCAGTCTGGCGGACGGAGGACGAGGCTGGTGACCTTGAGCGGGAGAGCGCCATGTGTGGCTGCAACACGCGATGTAAATACCGGCCGCTCCCTCAGCCACTCGTCATCAGTGTGTAACACCTATGCCACTACCTTGCTCCATCACCACCCACCGCTGCAACACCTGTGCCACTCCCTCGCTTTCTCACCACCCACCACTGCGACACCTGCGCATCTCCATCGCTCCCTCATCACCCACCACTGTGACACCTGTGCCACTCCCTCGCTCCGTCACCACCCACCACTGCAACACCTGTGCCACTCCCTCGCTCCGTCACCACTCACCACTGCAACACCTGTGCCACTCCCTCGCTCCGTCACCACCCACCACTGCAACACCTGTGCCACTCCCTCGCTCCGTCACCACCCACCACTGCAACACCTGTGCCACTCCCTCGCTCCCTCACCACCCACCACTGCAACACCTGTGTCACTCCCTCGCTCCGTCACCACCACCACCACTGCGACACCTGTGCCACTCCCTCGCTCCGTCACCACCCACCACTGCAACACCTGTGCCACTCCCTCGCTCCCTCACCACCCACCACTGCAACACCTGTGCCACTCCCTCGCTCCGTCACCACCCACCACTGCAACACCTGTGCCACTCCCTCGCTCCGTCACCACCACCACTACAACACCTATGCCACTCCCTCGCTCCCTTCACCACCACAATCATTCTTTTTTCTTAGGGTGGTTGGCGAAGAGGAAGAAGAGGTGGAACAAGGAAAAGGATAGTTTGAAATGAACTAGAGACTGAAGTGTGTGCAGGTGTAGGGTGTTATTTTTTTATGTTTATGTGATTTTCTGGAAGTATGTTTTTGGTGCCATATTTATATCCGGTTGGCTAGGGGAGTGTACGTCTTAGTTCTCTATCTTTGGTTTTTCTGAAGGAGGTTCACTAAGCTGAGCTACACATAGTCCAATATGTACATCGATGGATGACTGGAGCCTCCCTGGGTGCTCTGAGGCGTCGAGGGAACCAACGGTGTGACATGTTTGTACTGTCGCCCAGATCTCGGGTCTGTATGTAGTTTGTGTCACCACCTGAATCCGTCGGCGTCCACACCAAGTGACACCTAGAGCTGTCACCATCCACATCTACCACCGTCCACATTTGATGCCATCTATGTACACCTGTAAATGCCTACATGTACGATAGAGGGAGAGAGCTCTACAATCATGGGGTCCCAACTCTTGAACTTTCTCTTTTTTTTAATAAAATTTTTTAAAACTTCTGATCGCTGCCGAATTCACAATTTCAACACTCACTTTATGCCACTCATCCACCACTTTCTTATTATAAAAGAACTTTTTTACATGTTATTCTAACCTTTTTTTTCTGTATTTCACGTTGTGGCCTCTGGCTGCTTTATCTTGGCATCTTTCGGAGAAGTGTTCACTGCTGACGTCATCAAACTGGTCCAGAAACAGTCACCTTCACTCTTCTCTTTTTCACGTTGAACAGATTCATGTCCTCTAACCTCTCATTTGTAACTCAGTTTCCGTAATCATAGTATTATTTTTGTTGCTCTCCTCTGGACCTTCTCGTTTAGTTCTTTGTGCTCCTTGAAGTATGATGACCAAGCGTGAGAAGCTTATCAAATTCTGGCCTAAAATACGACGTAAACAGTTTGCTGAATATTGCCTTTCCCATGTACCAGAATGCAGTTGCAGGATTTGCCGGCAGACACTTTGTCTCCCTCACAGTTCTCCTAAGGTGGAGCTCTGGCGACGGGTCTGATACAGTGTCGACTCCCAAGGTTTTCTCACACACACAAGCTTGCAGATTCTTCCGCTGTGTCTTATCCTCATTCTTAAGTATGTATTCGGGTTAGATTTCATTAAACATTGATCAGACCGACCTTGATGATTGTCTAGGTCCCTTCATAGTTGGAACAATCCTCCTCAATTCTTACTTTCACGATGGCTATCGCATCATCGTCCGCAAACATATTTCGGGAGGAGTTACCGATCACGTCTACCACCACCGACACCTTCCACCGCCTACACCTTCCACCACCCACACCTTCCACCACCCTCACCTTCCACCACCCACACCTTCCACCACCCTCACAAGCTGCCATCCACATCTACCCTGACCCACAACTGACTATGTCCCACACAAGCCACTATCTACATTTTGCTATCAAGGACGCCGCCACCAGCCGCACCCATCATTCCTTAGCGCGCCTTCCTGCCCCCGTCCACCATGAACATCACCCGTTCCCACCATCACCTGCACCTGTCACCATCATCACACATGCCATACTCTGCTACTGTCGTCGTCCACAGCTGCTGCTTCTCACCTTCGCCACTGTCCACGCGGACCAAGCGATACTCCGATGGCTGCTAGGTTTGGAATCAAGCCAAAGACCTCGTGAAAACCCGTCCCACAAGCCAGCCTGGGGATGGTACGACGCTCCCTCGCGTGACGACCGTGTGTATAGAGACCCGTAACCTGACGACTGGTGATGAGGGGACTCCCTTTGTTAGTGCGTCCCGGGGGCAGCGGAACGTAACCTAACCTAACCTTGGCGACGTGACGGGCTTTCCCGGCGACACACTCAGATCAGCCAGGTGGTTGTGAGGCTACCACACACACACACGTCTGGGGTAAAGTGGATAAGAAGCGGAAGGAAGCTGGGTGGCGTTCCTCACCCTCCTCCCAAGATTGACATTCATACTGCCATCTTTTTTTCCTACCAGTTAGATCGTCCAGTCTTTTATATGATGGGGAGGGGGGGGAGGGGTTGCTTTCATGTATTTAGGGCAGGTAGTGAGGAAGGAGTAAGAGAGCTAACTGAATTTAGTCCACCATCCTGGAAGAGTCCTACATTCTAACTATATCTCTCTCTCTTGCATAAATATAGCCAGTAATTTGGGACCCAGGTAAGGCAACCTGCGATCGCTTCATGCTACCCAGATCTTGATAATTCTATTGTTTGTTGAACTCGTTGGCTTTCCTTGATGCTCATCATGGAACCTGTGACTCAAGGTTCCATGGGAGAGTATTGTTGATGGAACATCGAGCCTTTTGCCCTGTCATGATCAGAGTGACGACACCACGCCACCTTGATCTACCTGACCCACCCACAGTGATATGGACAAAATAGATACAGAAATGTGTTCGGCAATTGCCAAGTCCATTTTTATGACTGGATATCCGCATGTGTCATTACCGATACGGTTGACACGAGAGGAAAAATGTTTCTGGAAGTAGAAACGACCCTCTGCATCACCCAGACACAAACTGGAAGGCGCTCGTCCCGTTAACTGATTCAACTGATGCTGGACTTGGCATTACATATGACGTACTGGAAGACGTGCCTGGAAGCCAACACTTCCTGACGCTTGTAAAACAAAAGTATCGCCTGGATAGGGCTAGGTCTGTGTCGTGCGGGAGCTGCTTTGTGTCGTGCATTGGCTGGTCTGTGTCGTGTAGGGGCAGGTCTGTGTCGTGCGGGGTATGTCTGTGTCGTGCAGGGGTAGGAAGGAGAGTGCAGCATGTAGGGAGTGGGAGGAAGAGAAAGGATGTTCAGTGCTGACGATGAGGGGTGGGAGTGAGAGGTGGTGGGGTGGTCAGTACCTGGCTTGCATGTTAACCAGTGCCGGGGTGAGGTTGCGGTCCAACCACCAGGTGTCCGCTAAACTTGTGTTGGGCTCTCTCTCTCACACACACACACACACACACACACACACACACACACACACACACACACACACACACACACACACTTACCCCTGGTGAAGCCTGAGGAATGTGGCGACGCTTGTGGTTAGGTTAGGAGATCTAACATACTTGATGACAATATCAAGACGCACTGAAGGGATCTAACCCTGTCAGCTCGACTTGATGCTGTACATTTGTTGTACGTTTTGTGAATACATTTAGGATCTTCGAAATCTTGGTTCGTCAGTGGGAACCTACCCTCGTGAAACGAAATTCATGTTACCAGTCAACAGTTTGAAGCCTTCTGGCAGTGTGTCCCCGAACACATTCACATCAGGAACGAAAATAAAGGAATAATGATTATGTGTGTGTGTGTGTGTGTGAGAGAGAGAGAGAGAGAGAGTTGGGGGTATCTACGGCGGGAATGTACCGTGAGCCTGGCAAGGCTGGCGTGTAGGGCTTATAGTAGCAGAGTGAGCGAGGAACAGAGAGGGAGAGGGTGTTGAGCGACTCCAGGTGTGTCCAGATAGCCAGAAGATAAGCTGCTAGTGTCTCCCCGAGCCACTCCTACACCTCAGCTCTCGTCCGAGTCTCGTCAGAGATAAGTTACTGATGCCCTTCAGGAGAACTTTACAGTCATATACCTCTGGCTGAGCCACCTGCTGCCGGCCAGCCCCGCACTTCATGACGAGGACGGAAGACTTGGTGGCATAACAGCGAGGTCCTCCAGGTACATGATGGTGTCAGCCCACAACACAACACCGCACCTGGTCATCAGGTCAACAACCACAGCTGACTTGGTCAACATTTAACCTGGCTTCGAACCCAGTATTAGAGAACATGTTTTGGTCTTTTTTTTTATCTTGTCATTTGTCTTGCCTCTCACGTCACAAGGCTTGACGTCCGTGAAAATCTTTATTATATCGGACAACTCCTGAGTTAAGAATTTTGTATCTAACTTTAATTTTCTATTTGCTTTTATATTCTTTCCACAAAGACGTATGTTTCTATTCTTTTCTGTTATGAGTGATGTTTGCTGGTTCTTGCATTCCCTCCTGTTCATTTGTAACAACCCAGATTGATTTTCGTCATAGGTAAAAGTATATTGTTCGAGTTTTATTCATGAACAAGCACAACACTTCAAGAACCCGTATCATTCATTCGTAACTGCAACACGTTAACTAAATCTCAACCCACGAGACCTGTCATGCTTGAGCAGGTCCACTTGTTTTTCGTTTTGGTTTTGCAATGAATTTTGGTTCAGTTTAGTGTGACTTTCTGCGGACGAATGAATGAAAAACTAAAAACAAATGTTTTCGAGCCGTACTCGCAATGTGAATCCGTCGATAAATGTGCCAGAATGCTTTTGTATTAAGCTTAAGCTTTCAAAATTAATAAAGATCTTGCAGAAGAACTTGTTTCTCGTAAGCTGAGGCAAGTCACTGATAACGATAATTGTCGACTGAAACCCATTCTCTCCCGCGTCTCATGATAATGTCTTGGATCTGTACAAATAAAGACAACAGTCTACATTTTCCTCAAACTAATTAATGTGGGATATAAAATGATGCTGAGTGGTACCTACATACATGAATGTACATTTTCAGGTTCATGAAAATAATATAAGAATATGCTCGAGCGCGTGGAGCTGCATCGTCAAGAGATAATGACCCACTGGCGACAACAGCGTGAAGATGGGCCACATGCACAGTGAGACTGTGTGGTCTTAGGGTTATCTTCAACACCTGAGGAAGGTGTTCAAGATTTTTCGGTTGGTGGATGTAGCTTACGTTGACGCCCTCAATGACCCTGGCAGTTGATAGGCCTTAAGTCCAAACAACCAACCATCCAACGGCGTGACTCGCACAGCTAATGCTGCCAGAGGTACACGGCTGTGGGCTTGAGATAATGTTGTTGCCATCTGCCAACATGTGAATATATCGTGCAACCTGGGTGACATCACAGCCAGTAGAAACCTACAGACTTAGGGCATTGTTTTGGCACCTACGAAAACTTATCGTTACTCCACACCTTGAAGACAATAAGGCATGTGCTTATGAAGATGATGATACGCTAGTAACATCGCGCACGCCTGTGCGTGGGTGAAGCGTCATGGTGGCTGAGCCCCAAGACTGTAAGAATAATGAGTCTGGGTCTCTCCCAGCACTGCTGAGGGCACATACCCTGGTAACTCTACTACCGACCCCCTGACTTTCATGTCTTCAAGAGAAAACGGAGACCGTGTATGTAACATATGACTAGTGGCATCAGATTCTCTGGTTTATTACACGTATCCAGCGACCTGGACAAATATTAAATACTGGTGACCTTCACCGATACGGTCATTCTGTTGCACGATATTGCTAGATCGTACATCTACCAGCTGCTGTGGATTACTACCATCAGATCTTTTCTAAGAAAGGTCTGTGGGGCTTCGTTGTGTAAAGGGAGCTGTGTTTTCGGTGCATTACACATGACAGCTAGAGAATGGATGTGAGCAAATGAGGCCATTCTTCGTCTGTTCCTGGCGTTATCTCACCACTACCAAAGCTGTGTTATTCATATATATATATTTTTCATACATTTTCGCCATTTCCCGCGTTAGCGAGGTAGCATCAAGAACAGATGGCTGAGCCTTCAGAGAGAAAAATCCTTACTTGGCCCATGTCTCTGTTCCTTCTTTTGGGAAAGTGAAACAGGAGGAGAGGATTTCCAGCCCCCCGCTCCCACCCCTTTTAGTCGCCTTCTACGACGCGCAGATAATACGCGGGAAGTATTCATTCTCCCCTATCCCCAGGGCATGTGTGCGAGTAGGAAGAGAGGAGAGTGATTGGTTCCCATTGAATGTCTGTTTGCGGCCGGGTTGCGTGATGTCTCTATGGTTGTTAATTTGTTTATGGATAGGGTGGTTAGGGAGGTGAACGGAAGAGTTTTGGAGAGAGGGGTAGGTATGCAGTCTGTTCTGGATGAGAGGGCTTTGGAAGTGAGTCAGTTGTTGTTTGCTGATGATACAGCGCTGGTGGCTGATTCGGGTGAGAAACTGCTGAAAATGGTGACTGAGTTGGTAAAGTGTGTGAAAGAAGAAAGCTGAGAGTAAATGTGAATAAGAGCAAGGTTATTAGGTACAGTAGGGTTGAGGGACAAGTCAATTGGGAGGTAAGTTTGAATGGAGAAAAACTGGAGGAAGTGAGGTGTTTTAGATATATGGGAGTGGATTTAGCAGCGGATGAAACCATGGAAGCGGAAGTGAATCACAGGGTGGAGGAGGGGGCGAAGGTTCTGGGAGCATTGAAGAATATCTGTAAGGAGAGAACGTTATCTTAGAGGGCAAAAATGGGTATGTTTGAAGGAATAGTGGTTCCAGCAATGTTATATGGTTGCGAGGCATGGGCTATAGATAGAGTTGTGCGGAGGAGGGTGGATGTGTTGGAAATGAAATGTTTGAGGACAATATGTGGTATGTGGTGGTTTGATCGAGTGAGTAATGAAAAGGTAAGAGAGATGTGTGGTTATAAAAAGAGTGTGGTTGAGAGAATAGAAGAGGGTGTGTTGAAATGGTGTGGTCACATGGAGAGAATGAGTGAGGAAAGATTGACAAAGAGGATATATGTGTCAGAGGTAGAGAGAACGAGAAGCGGGAGACCAAATTGGAGGTGGAAGGATGGAGTGAAAAACATTTTGAGCGATTGGGGCCTGAACATGCAGGAGGGTGAAAGGCGTGCAAGGAATAGAGTAAATTGGAACGATGTGGTATACCGGGGTCGATGTGCTGTCAGTGGATTGAACCAGGGCATGTGAAACGTCTGGTGTAAACCATGGAAAGTTTTGTGGGGACTGGATGTGAAAGGGGAGCTGTGGTTTTGGTGCATTACACATGACAGTTAGAGGTAGCGACGGGAATGGATGAAGGCAGTAAGCATGAAAATGTACATGTGTATATATGTATATGTCTTTGTATGTATATGTATGTATACGTTGAAATTTATAGGTATGTATATGTGCGTGTGTGGGCGTTTATGAATATACATGTATATGTGGGTGGGTTGGGCCATTTTTTCGTCTGTTTCCTTGCGCTGCCTCGCTAACGCGGGAGACGGCGATTAAGTATGATATATATATATATATATATATATATATATATATATATATATATATATATATATATATTCATCATCAATGTTTCCCGCGTTAGCGAGGTAGCGCCAGAAACAAACGAAAAAAGGACCCACAGCTCCCTGTCACAACCAGGCCCCATAGACGTTTCGATGGTTTATCCCGAAGGTTTCACATACCCTGGTTCAATACCCTGACGGCACGTCGACCCCACTATACCACATCGTTCCAGTTCATTCTATCGCGTGCACACCTTTCACCTTTCTTCATGTTCAGGCTCCGATCGCTCAAAAACATTTTCGCTCAATCCTTCCATCTCCAATTTAGTCTTCCTCTTCTCCGTGTTCCCTCCGCTTCTGACACATATATCCTTTGTCAACCTTTCCTCACTCATTCTCTCAATGTTTCCAAACCATTTCAACACGCCCTTTTCTGCTCTCTCAACCACGATCTCTTGATTTCCACACCACTTTCTCACCATTTCTGTACTTACTCGATTAAACCACCCAACACCACATACTGACTTCATACATATCATTTTCAACACATCCACCCTCTTCCTCACAGTCTTATCTATAGACTATGCCTCACACCAATATAATTGCTGGTACTACTTTACCTTTAAAGAACTAAATTTGCCCTCCTAGATAACATTCTCGCTTTCCATACATTTTTCAAAGCTCCCAGAACCTTCGCCCCCTCACCCACCCTATGACTCACTTCCGCTTCCATGGTTCTGTTTGCTACCTTGTCCACTCTCAGATATCTGACACTTTTCACTTCTTCCATTATGAAACTCAATGAAGCTCACACCCCAACTAACCTGTCCCTCACGCCTGCCATACCTAATAATCTGCTTTTATTCCCCTTTACTCTCAACCTCCTCCTTTCACACACTCTTTAATCACCACATTCTGCAGTTTCTCACTCGAATCTGCCACAGTACCGTATCATCAGCTATCAACAACTGACTCGCTTCTCATGCCTTCTCATCCCCTAGGAACTACATACTGGCCCCTCTCTCTGAGACTCGCATTTACCTCCCTCATCACCCCACTCATAAACAAATTGAACAACCACAGTGACATCACACACCCCTGCCACAGACCAATCCTCGCTTGGAAATATTTACTCTCCTCCCTTCCTGCTCGTACACATGCTTCGCACTCACTGCTCCTAACAGCTTACCTTTCACACCGTGTATTCTCAAAATCTTCCACATCTCTAGCAATAATATCGTGTGTTTTCTGTGACTGTCACACACAAATCACCCTTTTCTCTAAGTACTTCTCACACACGCCATTTAAAGCAAACATCTGATCCCCACGTCCTCTACCACTTTTGAATCCTTACATGCCCACCTTCCATCTTCCGCATGTCGCACGCGTCTCTTGTACATGTCAACACTGCTTCCCATTCCTCACCCACTCCCCTTGCTTCATTTACTCTTATCTGTTGCTATTCTACATTCAGTCTCTCCTGGTATCCCTTCACGCGAGCTCCTTTTTGAAGTTCACTCACTTTCACTACCCTCTTGCCACCCATATCATGTCGTCTTTTCTAAGAGTTTCTACAAGTCTTCACCCTCGCCTCGACACTGTAATAAACAAATATCCTACCATCTGCCTCTATCAGCACCTTCACGTCCAAGAATCTCTCTCTCGTGCACAACTATCAATTAATACATGGTGATGACTGCATACCAGCTACACTACTCCACCACGTAGACTTATGAATGTCTCTCTTCGTAAACCAAGTATTTCCCAATTGCCAATCTTTTTTCAGCACACATCTCCCACCAGATGTTCACTCCTTGGATTCCCATCACTGAATATCTCATGCCCTCCCAGTTATACCCTCAACTGACACATTAGTCACTCTCGTATTCAAGTCACTCATCACTGATAGCCGAACTCTTACAGTCAAAATTGCTGACATACTTACACCCCAGAAAAGAAAGCACTCGCCCTTTTTCCTCATTCGCCTCGTTTCCAAGAGCATGAGCACTAATGATCACCCACCTCTCGTGATCCACTTTAATTCTTACCTACTTCAGTCTAGGGATCACTTCCTAACACTTTTTGAAGTATTCCTAAAACTCCTTCAGCCGAAGTGCTACTCCTGTCTTCGCTCTCGCCCTCACACTAACACCTAAACCTAACCCTAGGACATACCCAAATCATTCACTCTCCTTACAGTTGAGCTTATTTCACTCAGAGGTCGAACATTCAGGTTCCTTACCTCAAACGTACTGCCTAACTCTCCCTCTCTTCTCATCTTAGTTACATCCACACACATTTAGACACCCCAGCCAGAGCCTTCGAGGAGGGTGAGCACTCCCCGCTTGGCTCTTTATTCTGTTCCAACTTTTAGAAATTAGAATACAAGAAGAGACTGGTTTTGAGCTCCCCTCCCGCCCGTCATAGTCGCTGGGATTACGGGAGAAAGAATACTGCCCACGTATTTCCTGCGTGTCGTAGAAGGCGACTAAGAAGAGCGGCAGCGGGTGGCTGGAAATCCTCCCTTCCCGTATTACTTTCAAAAAGAAAGAACATAGCAAAGGAATCAAGTGAGGAATTATACGTCAAAGGCTCCGTCATCTGTTCTTGACGCCACCTCGCTCACGCGGGAAATGGCGAACATGTATAAAAAAGATATATATATCACAGTCGTCTTAAAGGAGGCTTCCGTGTGACCGTGCGTTAAAGGAGGATTTCCAGATACCATGAGCGAACCATCAGGAGCAGGTCAGGGTCAACCAGTATACCTAGACTCGTCCAGTCGTCCTCCTTCACGAGCGACAGACTGTCCTACGATCCAGCACACGTTGCTGCTGCCATCAACAACAGGTCTTCAGCCTAGCCTTCATCTTGAGAGATCATGCTGGAGTGACCTGAGTCTCATGGAACTATTGTTGGCGTAGGAGGGTGACTACGACCTCAGCTCATTACTGGCATCATCATCGTCATCATCATTATGAAGTGATAGATGAGGCAACATGCAACAAATTGTGAAGAATAATTTCCGGTGACGCACATTAGAGTTCTGTGAATATCTGTGACGTGTTCCCCGACCTACTCCCACGGTGGACGTACCGGTCACTCCTCTCGTGCTTCCGTCTGCCAACGCACAAGCACCGCCACCATCTTCCGGTAGACAATACCTAAGCACCAGCGATACAACAGAAAAAATAAAAAGTTACACCAAGTGGGTTTGGCTGGGCGTGTGACGTGGTGATGCAGGTGGCCACAGACGCTGTTAGACGACCCTGTTAACAGGCGAGGGCGACGCGCCATGTACCCCCCCCCCCTTCCCCAGCCGCTCAACACTCTGTTGTAAACAACATGACGAAACCTTTCCACCTCACCTGTGAGGCGGGGCAGGAGCTAGCTACATTCCTCCCTTGCAGCTGTGGACTGGCTTGGAGACGTTAATCAAGTGAACTGCAAAGTTTGTGGTCAAAGATTTGGACACAAACTGGAACTATGGACTCCCGTGATGTAGCTGGCGGTTAGCGTTCCTGACCGTGACGCACTCACGGGTCGCCCAGGGTCGAACGCATAGGTTCGAATCCTGGGTGCGGCAGTCAACCCAGCTGTTCATCCACCCCAAGGGGTTGATCGATAAAAATGGGTAATTGGCTCAGGCCAGGATACACACACACACACACATATATATATTATATATATATGTATATATATACATATATATATACGGTGAAATGTATAGGTATGTATATGTGCATGTGTGGACGTGTATGTATATACATGTGTACGTGGGTAGGTTGGGCCATTCTTTCGTCTGTTTCCTTGCGCTAACGCGGGAGACAGCGACAAAGTATAATAAATGAATAAATAAATGACTATATATATATATATATATATATATATATATATATATATATATATATATATATATATATATATATATATATTATCCCTGGGGATAGGGGATTAAGAATACTTCCCACGTATTCCCTGCGTGTCGTAGAAGGCGACTAAAAGGGGAGGGAGCGGGGGGCTGGAAATCCTCCCCTCTCTTTTTTTTTTTTTTGATTTTCCAAAAGAAGGAACAGAAGGGGCCAGGTGAGGATATTCCAAAAGAGGCCCAGTCCTCTGTTCTTAACGCTACCTCGCTAACACGGGAAATGGCAAATAGTTTAAAAGAAAGAAAAGATATATATATATATATATATATATATATATATATATATATATATATATATATATATATATATATATATATATAGCGTTAATGGGATGGCCTTGAATAAGGCCTCAGCTGCCCGTGCCGTCTCAGCTAACATAAAACAAATAACACTGCGTCTTTAGAATGTGAGAAAGATATAGCCTTTAAGGGATAGTTCTAAACAAACCCTGCTAGAAATATCACAACGCCTTACTGTTAATAACAAGATATATGAAATATTAAGTTTGTATCCACTTTTTGCATCTAGCCGGTAAAAAAAAGTTGCTATATGAAACTAAGTAATGACATACCTGTTATGAATTGTAACATCTTATGTAATATTAACCCACTGGGGTATGAGTGAGACCCTTTGTGGTCTCTGCAATCCTTTTGCGCTACCGCTCACAGGATGACCATGGGGTGCACAACAGACCTGCCTGGGTTACCGGCGCTAATCAAATCACAAGCAGCACCTGGCGAAGGCCATCTGCTGTGACGTCACTCACAAGATCTGTATGCTCTCATCTGCCTTCAAAATGCTGTCAGATACGTCAGTCCTGTACAGTCAGTGGTCGTCCCTAAGACCCATGGAGTCTAGCCATGAGACAGTTCATGGCGTACGGAGAAACCACCACTCCGGCTGCAGGTCTGTGTCGCAGTGGTCCGTGAGAGAGTAGGTCAACATCACCACAGCAGTAATGGAAGGCCTCCCTCCCTCGGGGCTCAGACAACCGAGGACCACGCATCCGCCTGTCTTTTGGCGCGACTGATGTTCGCTGGCACCGGCTGGCTGAGGCGCACTTGCTCACACCAGGATGGTGTCTGGTCATCATTAGCAGAAAAGCGATAACAAAATTGTATGCCCCTCTATCCATGACCATCTGTCTATCCATCTATCTATCTATTCGAGGAAATTCTTTACCGTTGTTCAAACTAGTGTGACTACACACCCCAAGTGCGGGCCTCTCATAACGTATCTGGCAACGGCAAAAGAAGGTATGACAAGTATCAGACTCACGTTGATCGTGGAAAAATAGATATTCTTGTTAGAACGAAACCTTCTTGGCCGTTATTTGTTTGTGTGTGTGTGTGTGTGTGTGTGTGCATGTGTGTATGTGTGTATACGTGTTTGTGTGTGTGTGTGTGTGTGTGTGTGTGTGTGTGTGTGTGTGTGTGTGTGTGTGTGTGTGCGCATGTGTGTATGTGTGTATGTGTGTATACGTGTTTGTGTGTGTGTGTGTGTGTGTGTGTGTGTGTGTGTGTGTGTATGTGTGTATACGTGTTTGTGTGTGTGTGTGTGTGTGTGTGTGTGTGTGTGTGTGTTATTGTTGGTGAAACCATAACCTTGTGGTGGATGCATTCATTAATGTGGTGGGGTAAACTTATGGAAACAAAAGCGAGCACCAGATTGTGGTAGGAGGCTTTGGAGAAGGAGGGCCCCAGAATGTGGTAGGGGGAGGCAGTGAAGGAGGAGGGCCCCAGAATGTGGTAGGGGGAGGCAGTGAAGGAGGAGGGCCCCAGAATGTGGTAGGGGGAGGCAGTGAAGGAGGAGGGCCCTGGAATGTGGTAGAGGGAGGCTTTGGGGAAGAAGGATGGCCCCAGGATGTGGTAGGGGGATCCTTATAGGTATGAGTCGGTTGACTAAAGATACCAAGCCATTCTACGGCACGTCTCTACCTTCTCTCGTTATCATCATTTCGTTGTAGTAGTAGCAACAGCAGCAGGTGCAGCAGCAGTATCATCAGTAATGTCATTGTGTTTATTAAAATCATCATTACAACGGTTGTCTCTTGTTCAAACAGTCTGCCTCGACCCTTGTTGCTCTTGTCATTCGTCGTTTTTCTTCTGCGTTTACTATCGTTGTTTCACTCTATTGTCTGGTTCTTTCTTATACCACCATCTATTTCCACTAGTGTTTATTTTTTGTTGTGGGTCTTCACCTTCTGTCTCCATCATTCGGCTACTGGCTGACGAGACCAACGATTTGCTCAGACCAGAATTTCACTCCCTTGTATTTCTTCTTGATCAGAAGACTAGCGGGGCGAGGGGGTGCCCGCCAGTGCTTCCCCAACAGTCCTGAGCCACGGCAGCAAGCACACTCATTATATCGTACGCAGCCGTGATCAGGTCTCCGTCATCGAACCTAAACCTAATCATTACCGAGCACAGAACCCTAGTCTTCAAAATTTCCACCGTGTGTACTGCTCTCAGTTTAGTATCGAACTAATTTTCCTCACAAAGGAACCTGTGATGTAAATCATCTGTCTACTTACGGTGTCCTGGAGGGTGTGACGAGGAGGAGGAGGGAGGAGGGTGTTGGCTAGGAAGCTGCTGCAGATACACTGGTGATGACCGCACAAGCGGCCCTCGTTGTAAAGCTTCTACTTATCTACGGTCACAACCTGTCACGTTACGTAACGCTCTCCTGTCATCCTTATTAGTCACTTCCATCACTGTGAACAATATATGATGATATCAAACGGACCGGACACACACACCACAATACCGGGAATGTATTTTGGGTGTGGAAGGAACGGAGTCTAGCGCGGCGGCTGCGTCACCACCAACACCGCCTTTCCTCGCCAGTGCTTCCTGTAAACTGCCGTCGCCTCCCGACCTGACCCAGCCACCCAGCCCTCGCCACACACACCCGACCTGACCCAGCCACCCAGTCCTCGCCACACACACCCGACCTGACCCAGCCACCCAGACCTTTCTACACCTCCTGAACACCAAATCTATTGGTAAGTCTAATTAATGTTGAAGTCACGGACCAAAGCCCATATCAAGACCGGGCCTTAACTGAAATATATCGAGAATTATGAAACTGAAAAAGAAAAGACGAGGGAAAGAATTTACGAATTTTTGAGGAAGTAGAAAATCTGTCTTTTGTAATGTGCCAGGTCATAGTTGCTGAGAAAATCGTGAGAGGGTAGCGAGTTCCATATTTTCTACGTATAGGGAAAGAAACAGTTATCAAAACGGCCCACACCAGAGTTGCCGATAGCCACACAATAATCATGTGACTCAGCAGCTTGTCGAGTATTGCGTGGTCTAGCTAGAGGTGGGGGCACACAAACAGCCAGCTCTCGGGAGCAAAAACCCAAGTAATACTTATAGAAGAGGGAAAATGAACCAACATTGCGGCGTAGGGCAAGGAGTGATCATCATGGCGCGCGGAAAGTAGAAGCCTTGAATGTGATCGATAAACACGCGGCCTGTAACTTGGGGCGGGAAGTCACGTGCTGTCACAGAGGCTCCTCAAGTGGGCTGGGGTCGTAAATGGCAGACGGAAGGTCAGCAGGTCAGTATGATGTGTACACACACAGAGCAAGCGGCAGTGACGACAAAACCCCGTCAGTACGAGGTACACTAGTGTCACTCCTCCATCATGGCACATCCACCTCCGTTCTCCACTGTCCTGCCATGATACACTCACTCGTGCATTAATCACATCCTCAAACGCAGCTCAGTTCCAGGCGCAGTAGCGAGTCAGTGGGAGAGTGTACGCGCGGGTGATGTGACGAGGGTGCGAGCATTGCATACGCCGTCGTTGTAAACAGGTATGTAGTGATAATAGCCAGGCGGACGGACGGGCCGGCAACCCTCACCAAGCAACTGATCCCGCGCCGTGCTTACTGCTGGCGCGGGTCCCGCCGCCTCACTTGCTCAGGTGGTTTTTTTTCCATGACTCTTAAGATCATGCCTTTCTTTGTGTGATCGCTCGTTGTAATTCGTATCGATTCATTCTGATTATATATATATATATATATATATATATATATATATATATATATATATATATATATATATATATATATATTTTTTTTTTTTTTTTTTTTTTATACTTTGTCGCTGTCTCCCGCGTTTGCGAGGTAGCGATATATATATATATATATATATATATATATATATATATATATATATATATATATATGCCAGATCATAGGAATATATATATATATATATATATATATATATATATATATATATATATATATATATATATATTCCTATGATCTGGCAGCGGATGGAACCATGGAAGCGGAAGTGAATCATAGGGTGGGGAAGGGGGCGAAAATTCTGGGAGCCTTGAAGAATGTTTGGAAGTCGAGAACATAATCTCCGAAAGCAAAATTGGGTATGTTTGAAGGAATAGTGGTTCCAACAATGTTGTATGGTTGCGAGGCGTGGGCTATGGATAGAGTTGTGCGCAGGAGGGTAGATGTGTTGGAAATGAGATGTTTGAGGACAATATGTGGTGTGAGGTGGTTTGATCGAGTAAGTAATGTAAGGGTAAGAGATATGTGTGGAAATAAAAAGAGTGTGGTTGAGAGAGCAGAAGAGGGTGTTTTGAAATGGTTTGGTCACATGGAGAGAATGAGTGAGGAAAGATTGACCAAGAGGATATATGTGTCAAAGGTGGAGGGAACGAGAAGTGGGAGACCAAATTGGAGGTGGAAAGATGGAGTGAAAAGGATTTTGAGTGATCGGGGCCTGAACATGCAGGAGGGTGAAAGGTGTGCAAGGAGTAGAGTGAATTGGAACGATGTGGTATACCGGGGTCGACGTGCTGTCAATGGATTGAACCAGGGCATGTGAAGCGTCTGGGGTAAACCATGGAAATTTCTGTGGGGCCTGGATGTGGAAAGGGAGCTGTGGTTTCGGTGCATTATTACATGACAGCTAGAGACTGAGTGTGAACGAATGGGGCCTTTGTTGTCTTTTCCTAGCGCTACCTCGCACACATGAGGGGGGGAGGGGGTTTTTATTCCATGTGTGTTGGGGTGGCGATGGGAATAAATAAAGGCAGACTATGAATTACGTACATGTGTATATATGTATATGTCTGTGTGTGTATATATGTGTATACATTGACATGTATAGGTATGTATATTTGCGTGAGTGAACGTGTATGTATATACATGTGTATGTGGGTGGGTTGGGCCGTTCTTTCGTCTGTTTCCTTGCGCTACCTCGCTAACGCGGGAGACAGCGACAAAGCAAAATAGAAAAATAAAAATATTCGTATGAGTCCTATCCTATCCTGGGGATAGGGGATAGGGGAGAAAGAATATTTCCCACGCATTCCCCTCGTGTCGTAGAGGGCGATTAAGGGGACGGGAGCGAGGGTAGAAACCCTTCCCTCATTGTATTTTAACTTTCTAAAAGGGGAAACAGAAGGAGTCACGCTGGGAGTGCTCATCCTCCTCGAAGGCTTAAATTGGGGTGTCTAAATGTGTGTGGATGTAACCAAGATGAGAAAAAAGGAGAGATAGGTCTTATGTTTAAGCAAGGAACCTGGAAGTCTTGGCTCTGAGTGAAACGAAGCTCAAGGGTAAAGGGGAAGAGTGGTCAAGAGCATAGGAAGGAGTAGCACTACTCCTGAAAAAGGAGTTATGGGAGTATGTGATAGAGTGTAAGAAAGTAAACGCTAGATTGATGAGGGTTGGAACCGATGAATTTCGAAATCATCAGCATGACTCGTGTTGGTAGGGATGGTGAGCGTGAATGTGAGGAAATCT
This sequence comes from Panulirus ornatus, assembly GCF_036320965.1. NCBI lineage: Eukaryota > Metazoa > Arthropoda > Malacostraca > Decapoda > Palinuridae > Panulirus > Panulirus ornatus. Next base: position 69,617,091 of record NC_092227.1, on the reverse strand, counting down.
CCAAAGAATTATTATGGTCGCTCTAGTCCCACTTTCCAGTTACTTCCATCGAATTATAAAATTGCAGTAACGTTTATGATTGCAAATGGCAGGAGATATCGCTAGAAATCGATGCATGACAATATCATAAAAGCAGGTCTACCAATCTGAGGTCAGACCTATGGGCATTTCTCAAAATCCTTCGTCCGTGGCGCCATTGTTTAACACATAAAAAGATGGATACATTTTAACGTGTGTACAAATATCATGTGTGATTATACATATGTGAAGAGTTAACATGTAAAATTAGGATACTATACATTTTCTTTTTTTTTGGGGGGGGGTTTGAAGTATAACTCTACAGTTTTCCTTATCTAATATTCAGTGTTATATCAGTGTTAGTTATTACGACAGTTCATACCTGCAGACCTTATCTTGTGTCTGTGGATTGTCCTGCCGCTTTCCACAGTTAACCTGTGGTCTTTACGTCCAAGGACCATACAGGGTTCCTCCTAGTGTTGGACCATATTTACAACGTCAGAGAAACACACAAATTATTGAACTGAACACCAGAGCTTTCACTGCTGGCACCACCACAACACACCCACGAACTGTCATATATGGGGAGGACCGTGACCTCTTGACTTACCATTATTCATTAAAAGACGTAGATAACTGGGCGAGAAATCTGGTAGTAATTATATTGAAGAATTTATTTCTTATATTTAAACACATTTCAAATTATCTCTGATGTAATTATAATTATCATACACGAGTCGTAATTCTGTTCTGGTGTGACGGATATTACAATTATCAGGAGGGAGGAAAATGGCTGTGTGGACATGAACAATCGTTATTTCGGTGTTCACACATATCCAGTGTGTACGTACGTACGGTTCAACACAAAGAGTGAGAGCCTCTGTTCTCACGACTCCTCACCCCACCTCCTCTCTACCAGAGCCCTGCCGTTCTGGCAAGATCTCATCGTAGGTACTCGTAGGCATGTAGGAAAGAGTTCTCTGCTACACCTGTCGGAATCTCTCCCACTACCTCTGCCGACATGACGCGCCTTCGTGTACATGATTCTATACACACGATTTCCGGCATTTTTTTATTTTCATTTTTATTGGAACTTTCCTAAGGAGTAAGAAGAAATAGTTAACAATCTTTTTTTGATAGCAAAATCGAGAGCTTTATAGACTCCGTTAACGTCGGAGCTTTACAAGTACCACATCTCCCCAGGCTACTACTGAACCACTGACCTAGCGTTACGTTTGACAACACCGCTAGACACACCCGCCCGATACCCCGGCGTCGACAAGCGTCAGAAGAGACGAAGAAAGTCTGTCGGTCCAGTTGCTGTTGGATGTGCTGGTGACACTCGGATCTGGGGTGAAAGGTTAGCCAAGTGTCAGCAGCGGATGACCAGGGCAGCTGGATGAAGAGATAGCATGAGAGGCGTCTAGACAAAGAAGAATAATTTACTGTGTCTCAAGGGAGAGCAAACCTGAGGCAGGAGTAGCTGATGAGGTAGTACAGGCGAGGAATGGATGCAAGGCTCGTGATGTGTGGGTGTTGGCTGCATGGGAGTTGGTAATGGACTGACCTACAGACAGAAGAGTCTAGAGTAGGAGAAATCTATCTCTCTCTCAACAAGATAAGAGAAAATAAAGACAATCTCACACCAGTTTACCTATGTCGTAAATTTGACCATCTTTAGAAAATGGCTGATACCCAACAAGCACGTGCACACGTATTAGTTTTACGATAATATTCTCAAGTCATGTTTAATTAAAATGTTGCATGCCGATCCTCAGCGTTACCCTGGAGGAGATTTCGCAACACCGAATAACATAGGTTCCTGGACCTCCACCAAGTATCGCACTTTATAAGGACAAACTTGACAGTGAGTTAAATGTATGAATTGCATAAATTTTGTAATATCTGATGTTATAATCTGTGGTTACTGGGGTCTGAGAGAGAGTCCATTTGTGACTTCTGTGATCCTCTTGTGCTTCCGCTCACAGGATGAACATGGCCACCACCATAAATCAACCTCAGATAGTGACTGAAATTGATTAGATATAAGATATATTTCCCTCCACAAGAAGACGTACAACAATATGTTTCCCTTCGTGGAGACGAAATATAAATCCGTACACTCAGGGGATGATATGTTATGCAGACGTTAAATGAACTATACGTCATTCGGTTCTGTGTATCTACATCTTTTCTGTCTCCTCTTCTTGAAGGGAAACATAGTTCTACCTTTCCCTCTAGAGGGAAATGTATCTAGTTTTTAACTCGTTTCACTCGCTGTCTCAGGATGAGTTATTGTGGCGGCCATGTTCGCCCCTGTGAGCGGTAGCTCATAAGAATAACAGAAGTAAATGGTCCGTCTCGCACCCCAACAATCACATATCATTATATATATATATATATATATATATATATATATATTTTTTTTTTTTTTTTTTTCCAAGAGAAGAAACAGAGAAAGGGGCCAGGTGAGGATATTCCCTCAAAGGCCCAGTCCTCATCCTCTGTTCTTAACGCTACCTCGCTAATGCGGGAAATGGCGATTAAAATATATATATATATATATATATATATATATATATATATATATATATATATATATATATATATATTTTTTTTTTTTTTTTTTTTTTCATACTATTCGCCATTTCCCGCGTCTGCGAGGTAGCGTTAAGAACAGAGGACTTTCTATTTAGTAGTCCTTTCTATTTAGTAGACTCATCTATTAGACGCAAAAAGTGGATATAATCTCAGATTCTTTAAATATCTTATCATGAACAATTAGATGTTGTGCCATGTCTTGCTGGGTTAGGTTAGACATATCTTTAAAAAGTTACGTTAACTCATAAACTGAAAGTGTTCCAGTGTGTGTCCATATCTCTGTCCATACATATTAAATTTCATGTGAAAACCATCTCCCAATAGGATGTGTCAACAAATTAGTAGTGATCTACTTATCTTGTTCCTTCCTCCACACACACGTTTGATTCGACACATTTTATTATGATATGAAAAGGAGTTACTAGTGTCTCTCTGTACTCGACCACTTGCTGTAAATTCGATATTTTTCCCCCTATCTTTTTTTTTGTCTTATTATTCCTCTCCTTTTCTTCTCATTCTTCTCTCCAGCAATCAAGGTTGTGCTTTATTTCTTCCTTTTGGAGCAGACTAGTTTGAAGCTTGGAAGGCATTATTTTGATTGGGTACGCCATAAAGCCGTTGTCAATTTTTCGTATTTAGTATTCTACTGGTTTGTATGGTGTCAAAGTTGCAGAAAGAATATATACGTTTCATAGGCTGTTGTATCTTAAAATCTCAGTCATGTAGATGGCTCTGCATATCTTTCCATACCCCCTTTTACATTGCACATGATAAAGTTGTGATATGCGTTACTTCTGCTGCTTTTTAGAGGTCATAATTCACTAATGAAATTTTTTTTTTTCGTTACGTGGCCATATCAACCCCGGTGTTCTTGAATTTGGCATGATGACGTCTTTTTTATAAGACTTACACTACGCATTTGTGGGGTTCAAACATCAACAAAAAATTATGGATTTATTTTTCTTTTTATCCAAAACTTGGCCAGATATCTGTCAATGTTCAGGAAATATGAAATAATATATTTCCCGGTACCTCTTATACTTCCTATGTTAGATTTATGGTGACTAGTATAAGCTAACTTTAGACACCATAGCCTAGCTTGCTTCGTGAGGTGCATTTGTCTCGTCATTCAGTATGCGCGGTGTTTACTGCTGGTCATTTGTGTAAAAACCTTTGCACTTGAAGTGGCTTTTAGAACTATAATTTTATAGAGATAAAAAGCTCCTAAAAATGAAGTTTTATGGATCAAGGGTCAACGTGGAAAGACAAATTTTGTTTTTCGTGAAGGGTCTCCAAGACAGTTTTTTGTTTTTGTTTTGTTTTTCAGTCATTTACTTTATATATCCGCCAGTGTTCGTGAAATCTGGCACAAAGATGCTATATTCAACATACTGCCAATAACAGATTTGTGACGGCCATTTTCAGCCTTTTGTTAACATCACAGGTTAATAGAAATTGAAATTCCTCGCTGCTAGTTTATTACTTCAACCACTGTTGGTGAAACTCTCATTAACGGATTCTTTCTAGAAACTATCTTTATGAATATTCAGGCAAAAAGATATTTAAGGTGTACGTGGAGAGAGACATACTCCATTCGCTCATAAGTGTTGGCCTTTCGAGTTACTTTCATTTTCCGAAATAAAGAACATTTGTGGAGAATCATAAATTCCACTGTCACTTTTGTCAGGAGTGAGAACACTTGAGAGAATAAATGATTTCTTACAACGTATCGTATCTTGAACGCTACAGAGGTTGACATGGAGTGTTAACAGTCATGCAGTGTGAGTAACAGCTATGCAACGTCTCTCGTTCAGCGGGCACAGAGCTCAGGCCATCCTCCCCAGTACACAGCAGCTTCCCACTTTAATCTCACATGAAACTTGATCTAGGGCTAATATTTACTTTCATTATTTTTTTGCTCCACAGTCAATGAAAGCTTTGTCCCCGCTCTGGCTAGCGTAGTTTGTAGGTGCGATGCCGCCGCTCGCCCTGGGGGTCCAGAAGTGACTGGCATGCTAGAAGTGATGGAGATTCAGCTCTGCCTCGGGAACAGGAGGTGGACTGTGAGGAGAGGCGGAGGTGACCTTCTGCAGAGTAGATATTCCAAGTGGGTCACTACCCTGCCGCAGGGAGAGCCATGACATACGGGCCTGTGTTCTACACTGACCACATTGCTGCAGGGAACATGTGGCTTGGCTAAGAACAGTACGTAACGCAGTTGTACTTGCTTACATATAACTAAGACAAGATTTGGCCTGAAGTAGGGCTGACACATAGCGTTCAACACAATATCTTGCTTGTGTTGTTAAGTAAGGTTATTCAGCTGCTACGCCTCTTCTGTGAGAAGTTATTTATGTTGTGGGTTTAGCCCATGGCGTGGCTGTTGCACAGTTCACGGTGTGGCTGAGCCACTGTTTATAATGTGGCTGAACCACAGCTTATGGTGTGGCTGAAGCACTGCTCATGACGTGGCTGAGGCACTGTTCACGGCGTGGCTGTGGCATAGTTCATAGTGTAGCTGAGGCACAATTCGAAGTGTGGCTGTGGCCAAATCTGTAGTGTGAGTGTTCTCTACATCATATATATAGCATCTGGAGGTTCATCAAGTACAGACACCCGTGAAGCTGCTCAGGGTCTCTCCTGACTGACTTAAGTGTGCGTAAGTCTTCAGCATCCTCTCAGTCAACACATCTGTGGCCATTCCCGCGAGGGTGAAACACGACCACCTTGTAAGCTGGCCCCCTTGATGAATACTGAAGTGGATCTTTTATAAGGCGTTGCTGAATACGGTTCTTTATTATGATGCGTTCTGATGATTGATGCGAAGACCGCAATGTCGTCCGGATGTTTTGCTTGTAAGTTCTAGACGCTGTTTACATCTTCTTTAGATACTGTTTGCGGTGTTTCTCTCCATGACACTGAACATTGCTTGAAAATAGAAATATCATGATTAAACTTCTATAGACATTCACTGATGTGGTATACTTGGGTGAACAAGACTGATACCATAACGATGTTTGGTATAACGTCAGAGGTAAACATCAGCGACGGGGGACCTGAGAACCATTAATGGACGGCTGGTAAGATCAACAGAGGAGAAGGCCAAACCCGCCTGACCCAGCCGGTGTCCACGGCAAATTTACTGTCCACCTTATGCTCATCCTGCGAGCGGTAGGACAAAGGGATTACAGAGGTCACGAAGGGCCTTTGTCAGATCCCAGTGGGTTTACACCTGTTACAGATTTGATCCTTTACATAAGGTTCATTACTTATGTTCCATATTCTTTAGTATGGTAAGTTTAACCAACTAGATGCCTTTTAAAGGTGGATATAATCGTAGAATTTTAGGTATCTTGGTCATCACATAAGGTGTTGCGACATTTCATGCAAGGTTTGTTTAGACCTCCTTAAAAGGTTGCCCAGCGTCTCTCTGATCCACTGAAACCATCAGCTACACACACACACACACACACACACACACACACACACACACACACACACACACACACACACACAAACACACAAACCCACGCACCATCGCTGTCGTAGAAACATTAAATCAGGTGTAAAATACGTCACCGACTCATCGATAGAAATTTCGGCGGTTTGATTTATCACATCTCCCGAAGACATCAGTGCGACCCTTGAGAACAACGGTACGACACTTGAGTACGAATATACGACCCTAGAGCACGACGGTGTGACCTCTGGGTATGATGGTTTCTCCCTCAAGGTTCAGGTCAAAGGCCAGGTTATCAACATGCAAGTTCTGGTCTCTGAAGCCAGACACAAATACTCGGACATTATTGATAGCTCAAGGAATTCAGATCATATTGTTATGGGTTCCTTCTCATATCGGCCTCCGTGAGCATGACAAAGCTGATGCTTTAGCCAAACTCGCACTTACTAAAGGTGATGAAAACCACAGTGGGCTGTCGAGTAAAAGTCTCAAAATTGTAATTAGAAAGGAACTAACTGTCCTCTTTGAAGTAGGAAGACGACTTCAGTAAAACACAAGTAGATACATTATCCACCATCGTGAAATATGTAAAGTAGAACATGTATATGGAGAAAGTAATAAGATCAGTAGATTAAATGATGTACTATTTGCGTTTTGGCCTATGTAGAGATGATAATCATATGAATTATAAAGTTTGTGGTCGAAGATTTGAACACACACTAAAACACTGTCTTAGAATGTGAAAAAAATGGTCTCTAAGGGATATATCTAAACAAACCCTGCAGGAAATATCACAACACCTTATTGTTGATGACAAGATCCATGAAATATTAAGTTTGTATCATATGGTAAAACTTACCATATGAAACTACGTAATGTATGTAATGAAATACGAATTGTAACATCCTATGTAATATCAACCCACTGGGGTCTGACTAAGACCCTTTGTGACCCTTATGATCCTTTTGCGCTACCGCTCACAGGCTGAGCATGGGGTGCACAATAAATTTGCCGGGGTTACCGCCACGAATCAATCAAATCAGGGTCATCCCGCCGGACCTGAGGGATCAGCACCCACGGCCAGTATCATGTTATGCTCAGCCTCCTCACCAGGGCCAGGGCCAACTCGATGCCTGAGTCAGGAACATAAAAAATTGGCAATCATTTTACCAGATTCAACAACAGATGAATGATATCTCTAGGCAAGTGAAGCGAGCTGTGTATCGGGTGTTGTAACAACACTGGTGGGTGTTGTAACAAGATAACCCTGACTAGTGGGTGTTGTAACAACAACACAGAGGAGTGGAGGATCGTACCTAGGTCAAGTACGACACAGACGATGGTCGTAGTACTTGATGTTGAAAATTTCCTGGAGTCCAACTTAAGTGTTTTGAGGCGGGAAATGTACAGTCAAGCTAAGGTCCTGATCATAGAGTGATAGAATTATCCACAGACACAGGAATATGCCTCTGTTGATTATCTTATTTAATGAATAATTCTGTATGTTCATTTTGTGATTCCACGTAGAATCATCACCTAAGACTCGTCAACATAAAACCTGCCATCGTCAGACTGACTGCGTGTCGCCTGTAGTCCACTGACTGAGTGTGTAGCCTGCAGTGTCCTGGAGCACCTTGTTCAGCACGATCGAACCCTCGAGGAGAAAACGAAGTGAAGAATTGCTTTGGCCAAGTTCCCCTGACTGAGATGCTCTAGCTATATTGTCCTGATTATAGGTTGTCTCGCCTGCGTTTTCCTTGTTTAATTGTCCTGAGTAAACTGCTCTGGTTCAGTAGTCGTGGCTACAGGGTTCTGGTAAAGTTGTCCTGCCTCAGATGTCCCAGCTAAACTGCCTCAGTTTTGTAGGTACGACTGTGGTGTTTCGACTCAGTTGTCCTGGCTCGGTTTTCATGTTTAAACTGTCCCAGTTAAGTTGGCCCAGCTGAATTATCTTACCTAAGTTGCTCAGGCTGATTCTCCTTGGCTCAGTTACCGCGGGTCAGGTTGCCCAAGTTGATTCATAAAGCTGTACATTTCTTCGTTCACTCGACACAAGCAGACCCTCCGAGCTGAAACTTGAGACGCAACAGATGACCTCAGTGGGCGGAGGGTCGCATTACCCTGGGGGTCAAGAAGGTCATCATGGTTCAGTGAGTCTCTTGGTACTTGTGATCTTTATGAACAGCTGTTGAGGGTCGGATATCATCATATAGTCTTAGATGTATTACCAGGCGGCCCTCAGTACCCCATTCCACGAGGATAGTTCAGAGGATACCAGGAACCGACGTGGACGACGACGTCCATGATCCTAACATGGTGAAAATACGAACTCGCGAGTGCTTCTAGAAGGTGTTTGTACCTGATCTACACAAGTGGAGTGGGATTCGATTTTCTGATGGTAGGTAGATATATAGATAGGTAGGTACGTACGTACGTGGGTAGGTAAGTAGATAGGTAGACATGATAACCGTGTATCGTAATCTGGGCCGATCGCGATCGGAGAGACGGTCTTCACGCTCAAGTCTTCACAGAAGAGTAACCCGATGTGATATTCAGACTCACGTGATAAAGACCAGAGAAGCTTACACTTACGAGTCATGTTGGGTCTCCCGTCTACCAGCACGGGTTTAGAACCTCATGCTGTTGATTAGAAAATATTATCCAACACCAATAAACCCAATCATCCAGCAGCTATAAACCCAATCATCCAGCAGCTATAAACCCAATCATCCTGCAACTATAAACTCAATCATCCAGCAGCTATAAACCTAATCATCCACCACCTATAAACCCAATCATCCACCACCTATAAACCCAATCATCCACCGCCTATAAACCCAATCATCCAGTATCGCTGCTAACTGGTAAACCATCCACGTGAGTGTTATGTGAAGCCCACATTCCTGCAGGTTGATGAGTGAAGTGGTTATGTGTTTTGATCCTCAAGCACTCAGAGTACTGGAGGGTTCGACACCTTCCAACGGCTGAGTCAGCTTGAAAAAAAGGAAATCACACTTGTTCTTATCTGCACCTGGGGTGAAGCATGTGGTCAACACTGCTGGGCAAATGTGTTCCGAAATGACATCCCTCAAATCTTACGGGGAAGATATGAAAACACCTAAACGTACACACACGAGAGTGGGTACCTGGCTGAGGCTCAGGTGTGTGTGTGTGTGTGTGTGTGTGTGTGTGTGTGTGTGTGTGTGTGTTTGTGTGTGTGTGTGTGTGTGTGTGTGTGTGTGTGCGTGCTCTCGCGCTTACACAAATAAGAGTACAGACGGCACAGACATACGAAATTAAGAGACGGGGCAGCACCAGGCACTTGCTACTACAGTGGTTCGGGTTCGCTTCTTCTCCTTTATCATTGTTGCGTTTCAAAAGAGCACAGTAATCTGCAGCCGCCTCTCACGACACTCTCACATTCTGACGACGACGATGAGAAACAGGATAACGTGTGATGTTTCTCGTCTTCCTCTTTTACTGTCATTGGCCGAGGAGCAAAATCTTCCCCAGTCAGGTCATCCCGCATCATCACTCACGTCAGGTTTCCAAACGTCGGAAACTGGCGGCTCCTTGGGGGCGGAAAACGATCTTTTATTACGTTAGCTTAAACGTCAGGGGCAGCTGAAGAGATGTGGTGTTCTTTATATCCACCTATCTCTAGAGGAGGATGAACAGCTGGGTTGACTGAGAACCAACTGCCGATTCCAGAATTCGAACCTATGAAGTCTGGAGCCCGGGAGGCCCGTTAATACGTCACGGTCAGAATTACCAACCGTTATTATTTCTTTTGTTCTTCTTCCTTTATCCTCCATCTTCCTGTATACATCAGAAATAGTATTGGGTCAGGTACGTTCCACCTGCAGCTGGGAAGGTGTTTGGGTTACTCCTCCCCCCCAGCCATCTGTGCGAGTAGACATGATCATCATCACAGCGCCAGACATCAATAAAAAATCCTCGTTGAAGTTAATCCTTCGGTAAACCCCCCCAAAAAAATTATGGAAAAAAGAATGAGGAAGAATGAAGAAAGGTTGTACAACAAGAACGATGTGGAATTCTGACGGTGACGGAAGAACTCTGACTCATACACTAACTCCTTCCTCATGAGACAAACAAACATGAGGAACCTCGACCAGGAAGGTGTCGCTTTATTCTGGCCGTCACCTCAACATTTCCAGGTCAGGAATGTAGTACTGGCATGTTACGTCTGTCTCCCACGTCCAGTTACCTGTATCTCTCTCTCTCTCTCTCTCTCTCTCTCTCTCTCTCTCTCTCTCTCTCTCTCTCTGTTACGGTGGAATTCATGGCAAATCCTAAACCTGTTTTGAGCCAGATCCTTCACACATCCTTCACCTCCAAACGGGCATTTAACAAACCGCGCGCCACACGGACGCCGACAATCTGCTCCCTCGACCCTCAGCATGCTTCCTAGTCTGTGTGGTTCCCTCGTGTTATGGTTGTCGGACATTCATAATGTGACTGGCGTTGTCCATGGCCTACTAGAGAGCTTTCCAGGATGAGTCTGTAGCGGAGTTCTTGATGTACTGTCAACATGGTGCGTCTAAAACAGTTTAAGTTGCGTTTGTTATTGATATATGTATTATATATACATACATACTCATACATGCTCGCCATATCCCGTGTGAGCGAGGTAGCGTCGAGAGCAGATGACAGTGTTCGAGGGAAAATTCTTCACCTGGGTCATTAATGTTCTCATTAAGGACTTTTACTTAAACCATGGCTTATGGACCCCCCTAGTAATCTTAACTGGTCATCACCACTGTCAGGTAACGACTAGTCTCAATCGCTTTTTATTTTCGTACTCCTATATATATATATATATATATATATATATATATATATATATATATATATATATATATATATATATATTTTTTTTTTTTTTTTTTTCATACTATTCGCCATTTCCCGCGATAGCGAGGTAGCGTTAAGAACAGAGGACTGGGCCTTTGAGGGAATATCCTCACCTGACCCCCTTCTCTCTTCCTTCTTTTGGAAAAAAAAAAAAAAGAAAAACGAGAGGGGAGGATTTCCAGCCCCCCGCTCCCTTCCCTTTTAGTAGCCTTCTACGACACGCAGGGAATACGTGGGAAGTATTCTTTCTCCCCTATCCCCAGGGATATATATATATATATATATATATATATATATATATATATATATATATATATATATATATATATATATATATTTATATATATATATGAGGTAAGGAAATGCGAAGTCTTGGGGAGAGGAGGGAGTGCACAGTGTGTGAGGGATGAAGGGGCGTGGGAAGTGAATCACTTGTTTGATGATGATTAGAGTGAGAAACTGCAGCATTGTTGGTGCCTGAGTTTGAAGAGTGTGTGAAAGGAGGAAGTTCAGAGGAAATGTGAATAAAACCAAGGTTGTTAGGTTTAGCAGGGTTGAGGGACAGGTGAGTTGGGATGTCAGTTTGAATGGAAGAATTGAAGTGTTTTACACATCTTGGGAGCAGACTTGGCAGCGAATGGAAGCATTGAAGTGGAAGTGAGTCACAGGGTAGGGTAGGGGGGGGGGGGCGAGTGTTCAGAAAACGCTGAAGAATGTGTGGAAAGAGAAATCGTCACATAGGAGGGCAGAAATGGGTATGCTTGAAGGTATACATAGTAGTCCCAACAATATAATATGATGTGAGGGATGGGCTATAGTTGAGGTTCTACGGACGCACATACCACTACGGAATAGAAAGTGATGAACCTGTTTGATGATTGTCTTATCTACCTTTGCTGTCAGGTCACAGGTGAAGGCTGCAGAAGGGGAGAGGTCTGAGACCCCCTGTGTGACCTGTGTCAACCCATCCGGTCTCTGGCACGTCTGTTAATGTGACACACATCATGGTTCCTCCTCACAACCTCTCTAACTTGGCTTTACATTAAGGTACATACGCACGAGTCTCTGTGCTCGAGATGGCCGAGTTTCTCGTGATGTGTCACCCGGGGCGCAGCCTCTAGGATGGTAGATTGAGTAATTAAGCTAAACTAACACCACCGCGGCTCAGCGAAACACGAGCCAGCCCAGTCCAGCCCAGCCATGTTGCACCCCATCAGCAGCACGACGTCCCTGCACACACACACACACACACACACACACACACACACACACACACACACACACGGACTTCCGTGGCGTAGCGGTTAGCGATACTGACCGGCGTCGCCCTCATAGGTGCGTCGTGGCAGCTGGCCCACAGGCCACCCAGCTGTTCATCCTCCTCTAAGGGCTGGTCGATAAAATAGGGATTACCTTGCACAGGCTAGGGTGTGTGCGTGTATGTATACATACATAGGAGTAAATACATGGTAGATATATACAAGGTTAAGAGACGAGGCAACACGAGGGTAAAACTCGCTTCCCGTAACACACACACACACACGTAGTCCATGTCAGTGAGGCTGCCTTGAGTCAAGACAGCGCCACAGAGTGGGACGAGGTCCAACCAACGACTGCAAATACCATCGGTTGTTAACAGTTCAGGTGACGATTGATCATCATCTCGTTGTCTGTACTATCCGAATGATCAACCTCATATGTACGTCCCTCCCGCTGAGGATCAGTCTGGCTCGGTTGTGTCTGTGACAGTCAGCGAGGCCATGTTAGTCCGAGTGTCTGTGGTAGCCAGATTGTCTGTCGCAGTCAGGATGTTTATGACAGAGTGTCTGTAGCAGTTAGAGAATCTATGAAAGAGTGTCAATGACAGCCAGCTTGTCTATGATGGTCAGAGTAGTATATATATTGGAAAGGATCACAATTTTGCGCGTGATCAAGATATTCCTATGCGTCCACGGGGAAAATGAAACACGAAAAGTTCCCAAGTGCACTTTCGTGCAATAATCACATCATCAGGGGAGACACACGAGAGAAATATAAGTCAGTTGATATACATCGAAGAGATGAAGCTAGGACGCCATTTGGTAAACTTGTGTATCCCCTGATGATGTGATTATTACACGAAAGTGCACTTGGGAACTTTTCGTGTTTCATTTACCCCGTGGACTCATAGGAATATATATATATATATATATATATATATATATATATGGAAGTGTTTAAGACTCTGGAGGGGTTGGAGTCATTTGCATCTTGACCTTGTCATGACCTCGTTAGGAGATCCAGTGGGACCAATTATCAAGTCTTCTTACGAAGCTTTCCAGAAGGTGCCCCTCGCCTGTGTGGCTCCCAGCTACCGCGTGATATCCTTGACCGGTATACGGGCGGGAATGATGTGTTGTGCAGCCTGTGTTTAACAACCCTTATGCAGAGAAAGTATGGAGGAAGACACCGTCGTTTTCTACAACGAGTTATCCACAAACGAGTTCTTTGACCACACACCAGATAAGCACATATGAAGGCTACGGGTTCGAACCCCATGTATGGAGAAGGCTAGAGCTCTTGGTCACGAAGAGGTTGGCCATTATCTTAAGTGTTCAGAGCAACAGACAGTTTGTTTACGTCACGCACACACACACAAGCGTGTGGTGCATTAGACTGGCCATGAAGTGATCAGCTCTCAGATGAGAAACAATGAAATGTGGAGTCAGTTTACTGTGGGTTGCCAAGTGGTGGAGCAGTTTAGACAGCGGTCCGGGGCGCGGGTTCGATATCCACCACAACACCTTTTTTTTTTTTCTGGACCTGCAAAATATACCGAAATAGTTGTTCTGTCCGATTTGTATTGTAGCCATAACCAGATCATCAGAACCTCTTACCTGTTGTATTGTACTCATTACCATATTATCAGATCCTCTTACCTGTTGTATTGTACTGCTTAACAGATCATCAGACCTTGTCACCTGTTGTATTGTACCCATTACCAGATCATCAGAACATGTTACCTATTGTACGTACATCTTTTCGCCAGAAGACGGACCACGGTTTCTATTTCATTTCGTTTCGATTTTGTCTGTTCATTGTTGTGAATGTTTAGAAAAGAATGAATTTCACAAAGTTGATTTTCACTCCCAGGGAAGATTAAATAACCAAAAGACGCATTGATTAAAATACTATTGAACTCGTTAATGCTAGATGTGCTCTGGTATATATATTCTTTTTTATAATTGACTTCCGTTTCCCGCATTAGTGAGGTAGCGACAGGAACAGACGAAGAAAGTCCGCATACGCTAGTAGCCATTTTCTAGCTGTCATGAGTAATGCACTGATATCACAGCTCCCTATCCACGTCCAGGCCCCACAAACCTTTTCATTGTTTACCCCGGACGCTTCACAGGCCTTGGTTCAGTCCATTGACAGCACGTTGACCCCAGTATGCCTCATCTTCCCAATTCACTCCGTCCCGTGCAGCTCTGTCACTCTCCTGCATGTACAGACCCCGATTGCTCATAACCATGTTCACTCCATCCCTCCACCTCAAATTTGATCTTGTTTTCCATCTTTCTTCACTTTTGACACATACATCCTCACACCATAAATTGTCCTCAAACATTTCATTTCTAATGCATCCGCCCTCCTTCGCACAGCCCATGCCTTGCATCCATGTAGTATTGGTGGAACTACTTTTCCTTCAAATATACCTATTTTTGCCCTCCCAGATAGCGTTCTCTCTCCACACACTCTTCAGACCTCCCAGAACCTTCGCTCCCTTCCCCACCCTATGACTCACTTCCACTTCTATGATTCCATTCCTTGTCATGTCCTCTCCCAGATATCTTACACACTTCACTTCCTCCAGTTTTTCTCCATTCAAACTCACATCCGAACTAAGGTGTCCCTTAACCCTGCTGAACTCGATAACTTTGCTTTTATTCACATTTACTCCCAGCTTTCCCCTTTCACACACTATTCCAAACTCAGTCACCAACTTATGCAGTTTCTTACTCGAATCTGCTACCAGAGCTGTATCATCGGCGAACAACAACTGACTCACTTTCCGGGCCCTCTCATTCTCCACAGACTGCATACTCGCCTCTCTCCAAGAATCTCGCATTTACCTTCCTCACCACGCCTTCCATAAACAAATCAAACAACCATGGGGGCATCACACACCCCTGTTGAAGACCGACCTTCGCTGAGAACCATCCATCCTCCTGTCTTCCTACTCGTACACATGCTTTACACCCTTGATAGAAACTTCCCACTGTTGCCATCAGCTTTCCTCCCACACCATATGTTCTTAAGACCAGATGGCAAGACATGAAATATATACATTTTGAAGCTGAATTAGAGATAAAAAGTTTATCAACCGGCGAGATAGTTTACAGGCATGTGACAGCAGAAGAAACCACCGCATACAGTAGTATTCGTTCTATTGGTGATCTTAGCCATGGAGCCCCCAGCTTCGACACCTTGCTTAGGGTAAGTCGGTTTTTGGCTCTGTTTTTTCGATTGCTGACCGAGCAGTTGAAGCACTGATAGGCAGGAAAGGAATTCGAAGCATTATAGGCTAAAACAGTTACGGGAGTGGAAGTGATGGTTTGCTCTGATGTATCATTGACCACACTGATTGCTGTATCAGTCATATTTAGTGAGTGCTATATTGGCAGCAGTAGTAGTGATCAAGGCTTTGTTAGAACTAATAGTAATGCTGATAGTAGAAGCTTTTTTGCCGCTACAATTGTCTTCCTGACACAATTGGTCTATAATAACAATTGTTATAAGAATTAAAGTAGTGCAAGTAGTTGTTGTTCTTGTTGTATTTGTTGTTGTTTTGTAGTTGTTGTTGTTGTTGTTCTAGTAGTAGTAGCACTATGATAAGTAGAAGTAGTAGTAACAGTAGCACAGGTATTCATAGTAACGATAGTAGTAGTAGTGGAGGTATGAACAGTAGCATTATGTTTTCATCGTGTGTGAGTCAGCCCGGGAGGAGGAGGAGTGGAGGAGCCGCAGACATTTGACACCACCGTCGCCGCACCAGCCAGTCACATCCCCTCGCCCCTTTCCGACCGCACCTCCCACACACACACACACACACGCACACACACACACACAGTGTCCTTCAGGTCCAGCCAGCTGACCAATGTGTCTTGACATCTGGCATGGCCGCGAGCAGGCACGCTGGTCACTGGTAGCAGCAGTTGTTCTGGCTGATGTACTAATAACGGTAGTCGCTATATTAATGACGTTGTACTTCAGTAGCAAGATCAGTAGCAGTAGTTGTACTTCTGTAGCAAGATCAGTGGCATCAGTAGCAGTAGTTGTACTTCTGTAGCAAGATCAGTGGCATCAGTAGCAGTAGTTGTACTTCTGTAGCAAGATCAGTGGCATCAGTAGCAGTAGTTGTACTTCTGTAGCAAGATCAGTGGCATCAGTAGCAGTAGTTGTACTTCTGTAGCAAGATCAGTGGCATCAGTAGCAGTAGTTGTACTTCTGTAGCAAGATCAGTGGCATCAGTAGCAGTAGTTGTACTTCTGTAGCAAGATCAGTGGCATCAGTAGCAGTAGTTGTACTTCTGTAGCAAGATCAGTGGCATCAGTAGCAGTAGTTGTACTTCTGTAGCAAGATCAGTGGCATCAGTAGCAGTAGTTGTACTTCTGTAGCAAGATCAGTGGCATCAGTAGCAGTAGTTGTACTTCTGTAGCAAGATCAGTGGCATCAGTAGCAGTAGTTGTACTTCTGTAGCAAGATCAGTGGCATCAGTAGCAGTAGTTGTACTTCTGTAGCAAGATCAGTGGCATCAGTAGCAGTAGTTGTACTTCTGTAGCAAGATCAGTGGCATCAGTAGCAGTAGTTGTACTTCTGTAGCAAGATCAGTGGCATCAGTAGCAGTAGTTGTACTTCTGTAGCAAGATCAGTGGCATCAGTAGCAGTAGTTGTACTTCTGTAGCAAGATCAGTGGCATCAGTAGCAGTAGTTGTACTTCTGTAGCAAGATCAGTGGCATCAGTAGCAGTAGTTGTACTTCTGTAGCAAGATCAGTGGCATCAGTAGCAGTAGTTGTACTTCTGTAGCAAGATCAGTGGCATCAGTAGCAGTAGTTGTACTTCTGTAGCAAGATCAGTGGCATCAGTAGCAGTAGTTGTACTTCTGTAGCAAGATCAGTGGCATCAGTAGCAGTAGTTGTACTTCTGTAGCAAGATCAGTGGCATCAGTAGCAGTAGTTGTACTTCTGTAGCAAGATCAGTGGCATCAGTAGCAGTAGTTGTACTTCTGTAGCAAGATCAGTGGCATCAGTAGCAGTAGTTGTACTTCTGTAGCAAGATCAGTGGCATCAGTAGCAGTAGTTGTACTTCTGTAGCAAGATCAGTGGCATCAGTAGCAGTAGTTGTACTTCTGTAGCAAGATCAGTGGCATCAGTAGCAGTAGTTGTACTTCTGTAGCAAGATCAGTGGCATCAGTAGCAGTAGTTGTACTTCTGTAGCAAGATCAGTGGCATCAGTAGCAGTAGTTGTACTTCTGTAGCAAGATCAGTGGCATCAGTAGCAGTAGTTGTACTTCTGTAGCAAGATCAGTGGCATCAGTAGCAGTAGTTGTACTTCTGTAGCAAGATCAGTGGCATCAGTAGCAGTAGTTGTACTTCTGTAGCAAGATCAGTGGCATCAGTAGCAGTAGTTGTACTTCTGTAGCAAGATCAGTGGCATCAGTAGCAGTAGTTGTACTTCTGTAGCAAGATCAGTGGCATCAGTAGCAGTAGTTGTACTTCTGTAGCAAGATCAGTGGCATCAGTAGCAGTAGTTGTACTTCTGTAGCAAGATCAGTGGCATTCAGTGGCATCAGTAGCAGTAGTTGTACTTCTGTAGCAAGATCAGTGGCATCAGTAGCAGTAGTTGTACTTCTGTAGCAAGATCAGTGGCATCAGTAGCAGTAGTTGTAATTTACGGTGTAGCAGAAGTAGCATTATTAGGATGAAGGACCAGTGGCAGGAACAGTGGCAACGTTATCAGTACCGTAGACAATACAGTAGGGATGATAGTGTCCGTTGCGGTAGGGAGAGTTGTGACAGCAGCAGCAGCATGAACAGCGGCAGTAGTAAGTACGTGGAGTGGTCGCACAGGTCCACCATTCTCAACAGTCTTCACCAGAGGGGGTGGCATGCCTCCTTCAGGTGAGTCCTCCTGGGGCAACTCCCTCCTGGACCTGCGGTGCTTGGTAAGAGCCACTTCTGGCGCCGCGGGGGGGGGGGGGGGGGGATTGGACTGTTCCCACACGATGCACCTCCTCTTACGTCAACCACGAGGGCGGGCGGCTCCTCGCCCCTCAGCCCCCTCAACGGTATAATCAGGAACTAAACATTACCGTTGTCTGTGAAGTAAACTGATTATAGAACTGGCTTTAAGATTAGGTCAGGGTAAACCTCAGCACCTTAAACTTGGACGAGATACTATAAACAGGCCAAAACAAGGGCTCTCTCTCTCTCTCTCTCTCTCTCTCTCTCTCTCTCTCTCTCTCTCTCTCTCTCTCTCTCTCTCTCTGTATATAAATATATATATATATATATATATATATATATATATATATATATATATATATATATATATATATATATATATATATATATATATATGATATTTCTTATTATACTTGATGTGCCGTTTCCCGCATCAGAGAGGTAACGCCAAGAAACAGACGAAGAATGGCCCATCCACTCATATACACACATATATACATATACCAGGGTCGACGTGCTGTTAGTGGATTGAACCAGGGCATGTGAAACGTCTGGGGTAAACCATGGAAAGGTCTATGGGGCCTGGATGTGGAAAGGGAGCTGTAGTTTCGGCGCATTACACATGACAGCTAGAGACTGAGTGTGAACGAACGTGGCCTTTTTTGTCTGTTTTCCTGGCAGTGCCTCACTGAAGTAGTGGGATAGCGATGCTGTTTCCATTGGCGTGGGGTAGCGCCAGGAATGAATGAAGGCAAGCAAGTATGAATATGTACATGTTCAAACCATTTCAACACCCTCTTCTGCTCTCTCAACCACACTCTTTTTATTACCACACATCTCTCTTACCCTTTCATTACTTACTCGATCAAAGCACCTCACACCACACATTGTCCTCAAACATTTGTACTTTTGTATTACCGGACTCAGCCTAGGCGCTCGAGGGTACATTGCGATTGAGACGTCGCCTTTGGTGAGGGTTTATCGTTGGAAGTACAGTCTCATGAACCAACTTTCTACTCCAGAGGAGTTGACGTTTACCTGCTACCTGAAGTAGTGCAACGTTAGTTTGCACGACACTTTAGGAAGGCCATGGGGTATAATAGATCAATAACATAGATATATATTTTCTTCCTCTAATACTTGTTCGCTGTTTCCCGCGTTAGCGAGGTAGCGCCAGGAATAGCCGAAGAAAGGCCGCATTCGCTCACATCCATTCTCTCGCTGTCATGAGTAATGCACCGAAACCACAGCTATTGTCCACACCCAATCCACACACACCTTTCCTTGGTTTTTCCCCAGACGCTTCACATCCCTTGGTTCAGTCCGACAATGACATCACGTTTATGGTCATCCTTCTTGTGATTGCAGGTGTCTACATGGCATAGCCTCACCCTAGCCACTCCTACCCCACACTCACCAGTGTCACTCTTCCCAAGTCGCCTGTACCTCAGGCCCGTGTCTTATGTACAAGTTCATGAAAACCGCCGGACGATCCATCAGCGCTCGCTCTTCCCCCACCTGCCCGAAATTTCACAACCCACAAATCCTCTTCCGTCGTTAAGTGTCTGCGGCCAGGGGAGTCCTAGGTAGTTATAACCTCAGAGAAAGAGGAGGAGATGAATTTGTATCGGCATTATGAACCTGAGGAAGGCGTGTATGCGAATAGGTAGAGAGGTGGTGGGTCGGCGGCAGGGGCGTGTAATGTCACCATTGCTCTTTAATCTGTCTGTGGAGGTGATTGCAAGGGTTTGAGAGAGAGAGAGAGAGAGAGAGAGAGAGAGAGAGAGAGAGAGAGAGAGAGAGAGAGAGAGAGAGAGAGAGAGAGCTGCCACTGCGGGGGTGGGGAAGGTCTAGGAGGTGAGTCGTTACTGTTTGCTGATGACACAACGGGAGTGGTCGATACGAGTAAGAAACTGCAGAAGCTGGTGTCTGAGCTTGGGAGGGTGTGTGAAAGGCGTACTTGGGATACAGCGAATTGGAATGACTTGATATGTAGAGGACATCATGCCTTTCATAGGCTAAACCAGGACATATGAAGTGGTCAGGAGGAAGACCACGGAAAGGTTTGTGGTGATTGGCTATGGATACTCCCGGAGGTTCTGGTATAGCTGTATCAAACATGACACTTAACGACTGGTTGTGAGAATGAGGCCATTCTTCATCTGTTCCTAACACTGCTACGCCAGCCGAGAAATGGCGAGCAAATGATTGGGAAAACTTAGTTTAAATGGAGGGACGTACACAAGAATACGTGTATGAGTGAGAATACATGCTAATTGAAAGGCATTCAAAAGAGAACCCTTTGGATGTAAATGTCCTGAGAGGGCCAGCTGGTGAGATGTCTGATCCATACTTTGTGGAGGCGAGGATGAAGATTTGACGAGGTTTTGAGAAAAGAGGAAACGTTATGAGTGAAAGATGAGTGGTGAAAGAAAGTTAGTTGGGAAAAGACACTTGTGTGAAGATATACCAGGAGAGATTGAGTGTAGAATGGCAAATGGCGAGAGTAAACTAAGCAAGGGAAGTGGGTGAGGAACTGGAGGTGTTTAGGGAAGCATTGCTGGCATGTGCGAGAGATACGTGTCGCATGCGTAAGGTGGAAGATGGGCAGATGAGAAAGGGCGGTGAGTGGTGGAATGACGAAGTAAAGTTGTTAGTGAAAGACAAAATAGCTGTATACGGGCAGCAAATCTACAGGAAAGGAGTGCACATGACTAGGAGATGTATAAGAGAAAGCGGCTGGAGGTCAAGAAGGAAGAGCAGGGGTTGAAAAAGAGGACAAATGAGAGCTAGGATGAGTGAGTGCCAGTAAACTTGAAGTAGAATAAGATCTTTTGAAGGGAAGTGAATAACGTAAGAAAATCCAGAGAATAAATGGGAACGTCGGTGAGGGAGAAAATGGGGAAGTGGTTAGAGGTA
The DNA here is from genome assembly GCF_036320965.1 of Panulirus ornatus. Classification (NCBI taxonomy): domain Eukaryota; kingdom Metazoa; phylum Arthropoda; class Malacostraca; order Decapoda; family Palinuridae; genus Panulirus; species Panulirus ornatus. The sequence goes on along the minus strand of NC_092227.1, from coordinate 69,595,991 downwards.
GTGATGAAGTGAGGACCATCTGGAGTGAATATCTTGAAGGAATATACAATAAGAATAGTGGGAGTAAATAGATATCAGCTTTATGAATGTAGGCGGCTATTTGGCTGAAAGTACAGTTGAGGTAATACAGATATTACAGAACTGGAAGTTCATGATTATTACTCGTTCATCAGTTACACATGCGCATAAGATTAGGATGAGCTGGATACTTCCACACTTGGATAAGCATATATGTAGTTGAGGTGCATTTAGAAAGACAAGGTGGCAGATATACAGGGATGTTTACAGAGTAAATGGTATGTTATATACATTACAGGTTTGATTGAACATTAGTGAATAGTTACAGTAATACAGTCATTGACATACTTCATACCCGAACAGAAAGTGAGCTGTTCTCTTGCATAGCTATGCAGTTGTTCGTGGATTGTTTACGTAAATCACACTGGTAGGTATAGGACTGTTCTTATATGTCTGTACGAAGTCTCATTAGAACAAGTCGACTGTTGGGACGAACGGCGGTCCTTGGTGGAGAGGCATGGGGGAGAGGTGAAGGGGGGAGGGGGACTCTGTGACGGGGGGTCAACAGTGTATTGCCGGTGTTAGGTGGAGAGGGTGGACAGGTTCAGCAAAATGAGGGCTTCTTGGTAGGTGGTATAAGAAGGGCCCAGGATGCTTCTGCATGCTCTTTTCTACACTCTTCCTAGCTGGTTCCTCTGTGTAGCTATCAGTGGGGAGGACCAGGCTGGGGAGGCGTAGGAGAGCTTCGGTGGAATGAAATGTGTGTGTGTGTGTGTGTGTGTGTGTGTATGTGTTTCACTCTGTATCTCACGATGGACAGTTTTCACGAAGGAAAATCTTATTACTCTAAATCTGTTCCTTTACAAGAAAAAAAAAAAGTGAGACAGCTGCTCTCGTCTCGATCTTCTCTGAACATCTCGGAAGTATTGACAATTGTGCCACGCTCGTCCGCACCAAGTTTAACAAGGGTATTTGTGAATGTCAAGCTACAAGCATCTTCGGGTTTCCTTACGTAACTACGAAAAGATACTAAATAAATCATGAAATACAAGAGGAACAAGCTCAATGGGGCTAGAAAATTGCACCTTTTTCTCTGCTTCAGGGGTTTTGCCTGTCATAATGAGTACCTGAGAAGTGCTTCAATAGTTTTGTTTCTCGTGTGTTTGTGTAATCACGTGACGCAACAGCTTGCCGAGTATTGCGTGGTCTAGCTGATTGTAGGGGCATACAAGCAGCCAGCTCACTTGGCCCCTTCTCTGTTCCTTCTTTTGGAAAATTGGAAACGGGAGGGGAGGATTTCCAGCCCCTTGCTCCCTCCCATTTTAGTCGCCTTCTACGACATGCAAGGGTTACATGGGGAGTATTCTTTCTCCCCCATCCTCAGAGTTTTATGTAAATCCCATTTTTCCAAACACTGGATATTTCTCGTTGAAACAAATCACAGGCAGGATGTGCTGATAAATTAAAGTGAAACGGTGGTAAAACTAGAAAGGTGTTAGCGGTAACAGAGGGACACAAAAAAAAAAAAAAAATAGAAAATCCGGAAGTCCTCCCCCAACTATCAGACAAAACTTACGTTTTCTTCTGCTGTTGTTGAACTGAGACGAAGATGGGAAGGTCATATCACGTTGTCAGTAGTGTTATGTTCGAGCGATATAGGCATTCATATTTCCAGTCGCCTATTTATGTCTTTACTGCCGAAATACACCTACTTACGTCTTGTCTCAAAGTGTCAGACATGCTGACCAGGAACATTCCAACCACTTGCACTACCTCCCTTAACTTGACTGGGTCATATCTTACAGTACAGTAGTATAGTATTCACTCCTTGCTGTATTCGTCATGGATACTTACCATTGTTGCAATATCTCAGGTAAGCCACTTTAGCCATGCCAAAATTATTTTCATTGATAGTCTTAAGAATCATTGCGTGTAATATCAAAAAGAAAAATATACGATTGTTTCGAGACTGAGACGGATGGATGACATTGCATTCGTAACCAAGTCGATTGACCAAGTGGCAGCAACACAAATAAATGTCTGATGAATTATTCAGGAATTACGCCTCTCGCACATTTAGCGGTATATCCTACGTAAAATTCCTGTATGAATGCATTTTTTGTGTACAATATGTGTATCTTTTTTATATTAGTGTGTGTGTGTGGACATTTACATAGGGAGAGACATGTTCTTAGAGGCCTGTTTTTTAAACTCACACCATATATAAACATACAGCTTACAGCAGCTTACGCCATATCCATATTCATTATCTGATTATTATTTCGTTATATCTGTGAGAGCCACTGTCTTCGTTTAATTACCATTAAACACTATCATATATATATATATATATATATATATATATATATATATATATATATATATATATATATATATATATATATATATATATATATGTACAGTGAGAAAAAAGGAGAGATAGGTAGTACGTTTGAGGAAAGGAACCTGGATGTTTTGGCTCTGAGTGAAACGAAGCTCAAGGGGAAAGGGGAAGAGTGGTTTGGGAATGTTTTGGATGTAAAGTCAGGGGTTGGTGAGAGGACAAGAGCACGGGAAGGAGTAGCACTACTCCAGAAACAGGAGTTGTGGGAGTATGTGATAGAGTGCAAGAAAGTAAACTCTAGATTGATATGGATAAAACTGAAGGTGGATGAAGAGAGATGGGTGAATATTGGTGCCTATGCACCTGGGCATGAGAAGAAAGATCATGAGAGACAAGTGTTTTGGGAGCAGCTGAGTGAGTGTGTTAGCAGTTTTGATGCACGAGACCAGGTTATAGTGATGGACGATTTGAATGCAAAGGTGAGTAATGTGGCAGTTGAGGGAATAATTGTGTACATGGGGTGTTCATTGTAAATGGAAATGGTGAAGAGCTTGTAGATTTGTGTGCTGAAAAAGGACTGGTGATTGGGAATACCTGGTTTAAAAAGAGAGATATACATAAGTATACGTAAAGTATACGATGGCCAGAGAGCGTTATTGGATTACGTGTTAATTGATAGGCGTGTGAAAGAGAGACTTTTTGGATGTTAATGTGCTGAGAGGTGCAACTGGAGGGATGTCTGATCATTATCTTGTGGAGGCAAAGGTGAAGAATTGTAGAGGTTTTCAGAAGAGAGAATGTTGGGGTGAAGAGAGTGGTGAGAGTAAGTGAGCTTGGGAAGGAGACTTGTGTAAGGAATTATCAGGAGAAACTGAGTGCAAAATGGAAAAAGGTGAGAGGAAAGGACGTAAGGGGATTGGGGGAGGAATGGGATGTATTTGGGGAGGCAGTGATGGCTTGCGCAAAAGATGCTTGTGGCATGAGAAGCGTGGGAGGTGGGCAGATTAGAAAGGGTAGTGAGTGGTGGGATGAAGAAGTAAGATTATTAATGAAAGAGAAGAGAGAGGCATTTGGACGAGTTTTGCAGGGAAATAGTGCAAATGACTGGGTGATGTATGAAAGAATGAGGCAGGAGGTCAAGAGAAAGGTGCAAGAGGTGAAAAAGAGGGCAAATGAGAGTTGGGGTGAGAGAGTATCAGAAATTTTATGGAGAATAAAAGATATGTTTTGAAAGGAGGTAAGTAAAGTACGTAAGACTAGAGAACAAATGGGAACATCGGTGAAAGGGGCTAATGGGGATGTAATAGCAAGTAGTGGTGATGTGAAAAGGAGATGGAGTGAGTATTTTGAAGGTTTGCTGAATGTATTAGATGATAAAGTGGCAGATATAGGATGTTTTGGTCGAGGTGGTGTGCGAAGTGAGAGGGTTAGGGAGTGTGATTTGGTAAACAAGAAGAGGTAGTGAAAGCTTTGCGGAAGATGAAAGCCGGCAAGGCGGCGGGTTTGGATGGTATTGCAGTGGAATTTATTAAAAAAGGGGGTGACTGTGTTGTTGACTGGTTTGTGAGAATATTTAATGTATGTATGGCTCATGGTGAAGTGCCTGAGGGTTGGCGGAATGCATGCATGGTGCCATTGTACAAAGGCAAAGGGGATAAAGGTGTGTTCAGATTACAGAGGTATAAGTTTGTTGAGTATTCCTAGTAAATTATATGGGAGGGTATTGATTGAAAGGGTGAAGGCATGTACAGAGCATCAGATTGGGGAAGAGCAGTGTGGTTTCAGAAGTGGTAGAGGATGTGTGGATCAATTGTTTGCTTTGAAGAATGTATGTGAAAAATTCTTAGAGAAACAAATGGCTTTGTATGTAGCATTTATGGATCTGGAGAAGGAATATGATAGAGTTGATAGAGATGCTCTGTGGAAGGTATTAAGAATATATGGCGTGAGAGGCAAGTTGCTAGAAGCAGTGAAAAGTTTTTATCGAGGATGTAAGGCATGTGTACGAGTAGGAAGAGAGGAAAGTGATTGGTTCTCAGTGAATGTTGGTTTGCGGCAGGGGTGCGTGATGTCTCCATGGTTGTTTAATTTGTTTATGGATTGGGTTGTTAGGGTGGTGAATGCAAGAGTTTTGAGAGAGGGGGCAAGTATGCAGTCTTTTGTGGATGAGAGGGCTTGTAAAGCGAGTCAGTTGTTCTCTGATGATACAGCGCTGGTGGCTGATTCGGGTGAGAAACTGCAGAAACTGGTGACTGAGTTTGGTAAAGTGTGTGAAAGAAGAAAGCTGAAAGTGAATGCGAATAAGAGCAGGTTTGTAAGGTACAGTAGGGTTGAGGGACAAGTCAATTGGGAGGCAAGCTTGAATGGAGAAAAACTGGAGGTAGTAAAGTGTTTTAGATATCTGGGAGTGAATTTGGCAGCGGATGGAACCATGGAAGCGGAAGTGAGTCACTAGGTGGGGGAGGGGGCGAAAATTCTGGGAGCGTAGAAAAATGTGTGGAAGGTGAGAACATTATCTCGGAAAACAAAAATGAGTACGTTTGAAGGAATTGTGGTTCCAACAATGTCATATGGCTGCGAGGCATGGGCTATAGATAGGGTTGTGCGGAGGAGGGTGGATGTGTTGGAAATGAGAAGTTTGAGGACAATATGTGGTGTGAGGTGGTTTGATCGAGTAAGTAATGAAAGGGTAAGAGAGGTGTGTGGTAAGTTGAGAGAGCAGAAGAGGGTGTTTTGAAATGGTTTGGACACATGGAGAGAATGAGTGAGGAAAGATTGACAAAAAGGATATGTGTCAGAGGTGGAGGGAATGAGAAGTGGGAGACCAAATTAGGGGTGAAATGATGGATGGCGGCGGAGATTTGCTATAACAATTTTAGAATTCTTGAAATTTAGATTCTTTTCAAATGTTCGATATCATTGAAAAATATCATATATGGAATCACTACACATGATAATAGGCCTTATGAAACAATTTATCACAGCTCTAGATAAGGAGTCTGCAGCCAAAGTTGTCTTGAGGCAAAGGTGAAAGCCTGTGTCTTCGTTGGACCACAGATGAAAAAGATCCTGGAGTGCAAGGAATTCCCCAAGAAGCTCACTAGGAAGGAGAAAGCAGCTGGGTACAGCTTTGTTGCAATTCTTCGGGGCTTCCTGGGCTATCACACGGCGAAAAACTATGTGGAGCTGGTTGAGGCTTTGGTGAAGAACTATGGCAAGATGGACTGCATGATGTCCCTCAAAGTCCATATCCTTGACGCTCATCTTGATAAATTCAAGAACATCAGAGCATACTCGGAGCAAGGCGAGCGCTTCCACCAGGATATACTGGACTTTGAACGCCGTTACCAAGGAACATATAACGAGAACATAATGGTGGATTGTATTTGGGGTCTGACCCGTGAACGTGATTTACACCACAATCGTAAATCTCGAAAAGCTACTCACTTCTAAATCTTTTGTGATCACTTTTGTTTAACAATGTAAATACGTGTTAATTTTGATTGTTTTTCTGACGTGATTTTTTTAAAACTGCAAATTCTCCCGGTCCAAAATAAATAGGTAAATTTCCAAATATCATTGTCCTGGTCACAAAAGCAAAGTTTGAAGGGAATGATAGCCTTTTTCTCTATTTTTTACGCATAAGCGATTACGAAATAAACACTACTCAGGAAAAAAAAAATTGTTACACTTTAATTAACTCTGTCCATAATCACAACAGTGTTAGCCTTTTCTGCTTTAGATGTATGTAGTTCAATATCAATCTTCAAAATGTTAAGATCACTGATGAATCCCTTTAGACAATTTGGTGCTGCTGGTTTTGACCATTGTATAGACTGTAGTAACGCGAATTCAGTTAAATAACTGTAACTCCTTTACAATGAGAAATATAAGTGAATCTTCAGTCATTAAACACAAAGAATTTGTAAGTGATAATAGCGAAAATCTATTCAGATTGGATGCTCCGTCTTGCCAATATACAAAGCATTACGTCAGTTAACAGCAGTTGTCCTGGTAGACACTTGACTACTGCAACTTCTTATGAACTTGAAAAATGATTAACTTGCACTTCTTGCGTTAAAAACCACTTAATGTTAACATGTGCGTAAAACTCACATAAGAATACTGATATCTTACGAAGTGCATAATCGCCCTTACAAGAGAACAGAATTGAAAAATATGTAATATACTTGGGTATAATTGATAGTTTTGCTTATGGACCTAATATTTTGCTTAGTGCTTTACCAATATGCACATTAATGAAGTTTAAAGGAAAACCGTTGTCAGATATTTCCAATGATTCTCCTTCAGTATGGAATTTAAGATAAACAGAACATATATAAAATGTTCGTGTGGTTAGGTTTACAACCAAGTTGCGTTGTACTCGATCGGGATATTGAAATACGCTTCGTGCAAAGACGAGTGAATGTTGGCTTTTCATATTCTGAGGGATTCCCACATTTTCTTGTCTTAAGATCAAGAAAAGAAAGGATATCATTGTCTTAAGATCAAAAAAAGAAAGGGTATCATTTTCTATACTCTCAAGGGAAATTCAGTGTTGTTAAACTGGGAGTAAAAATAATTCGAAAATAAAGAAATATCGTCCGCAGACTTAAAATCAACATATGCGTCATCTACACATCGTCTACATCTTGTTTTATATACGATATGCACATGACACATTTTTTAAGCTTGCGAACGATATTCCTTTAATCTAAGATTGTTTTGAACTCCCAACATAATATAGTTATCATTATCATACTTTGTCGCTGTCTCCCGCGTTAGCGAGGTAGCACAAGGAAACAGACGAAAGAATGGCCCTACCCACCCACAAACACATGTACATACATACACGTCCACACACGCACATATACATACCTATACATTTCAATATATATATATATATATATATATATATATATATATATATATATATATATATATATACAGACATATACATATACACACATGTACATAATTCATACTTGCTGCCTTTATTCATTCCCGTCGCCACCCTGCCACACAGGAAATGACAACCCCCTCCCCCGCACGCGCGTGAAGTAGTGCTAGGAAAAGACAACAAAGGCCACATTCTTTCGCAGTCACTCTCTAGCTGTCATATATAAAGCACCGAAACCACACCTCCCTTACCACATCCAGGCCCCACAAAACTTTCCATGGTTTACCCCAGACGCTTCACATGCCCTGGTTCAATCCATTGACAGCACGTCGACCCCGGTATACCACATCGTTCCAATTCACTCTTCCATGAACGCCTTTCACCCTCCTGTATGTTCAGGCCCCGATCGCTCAAAATCTTTTTCACTACATCTTTCCACCTCCAATTTGGTCTCCCACTTCTCGTTCCCTCTACCTCTGACATATATCCTCTTTGTCAATCTTTCCTTACTCATTCTCTCCATGTGACCAAACCATTTCAAAACACGCTCTCTCAATCACACTCTTTTTATTACCACACATCTCTCTTACCCTTTCATTACTTACTCGGTCAAACCACCTCACACCACATATTGTCCCCAAACATCGCATTTCCAACACATTCACCCTCCGCACAGCCCTATCTATCACCCATGCCTTGCAACCATATGACATTGTTGGAACCACTATTCCTTCAAACATACCCATTTTTGCTCTCCAAGATAGCATTCTCGCCTTCAACACATTCTTTAACACTCCCTGAACCATCGCCCCCTCCCCAACCCTGTGACTCACTTCCGCTTCCATGGTTCCATCTGCTGCCAAATCCACTCCCAGATATCTAAAACACTTCCTCCAGCTTTTCTCCATTCAAACTTACCTCCCAATTTGCTTGTCCCTCAACCCTACTGAAAAATTGGTAAATATTGGAATATCACTGTCCCAATCACAAAAACAAAGTTTTAAGGGAATAATAGCCATTTTCTATACTTTTATAGACATAATAAATTAGATAATAACTTATTACCCAGGAACAAAGAAAAAAGGTACAAACTTTCTACACAGTCTTATAAAAAAATGAATAATCTTTTATGAAGATACAACATACTTTAAACTCGGTAGAAATTCCCAAGACACAGTTGTTGTTGAAAGGTAATGATTCTCTCACCAAAAGATTTTCATCTTTGTACCCTTCATTGACTTACATGTATGGACTTAACAAAACATAACCAAACTTTCCAGCAAGACCCATAGTGAGTTCAGCGAGCTCAATCACATACAAATGATCAAAATGGTTCGTTTTTTTATTAAGCCCACTAACTGGTAGTATATCGTATTCTAATATCATGAACAATGTAGATGTAGTTAACAAGCTTAATGATATCCAAGTTGATTTTGATTTCAAACTGGAAAGTTTTGATGTTTCATCCTTGTTCACAAAAGTTGCAGTTGATCTCGTAGACTATCTAGTTGATGTCTTGGATAATTTAATTTACCTTTTTCAAATTCTTTGTTTATTGAATTGACAAAATTGTGTATAAAAGACTTTGTATTTCAATTCAATAGGGAGTAATATGCTCAGAAATTTGGTATGCCAATTGGTAACCGTTTTTCACCAGCATGAAGTAAGCTGTACATGGTATTCTTTGAAACAAAATTACTAAGGGATATCTTACCCTGTAAGGCAATCTGGTTTAGGTGTGTAGATGATGTTCTTTGTGTTTGACCAACAAACGGAAATCTACAAACATTTCTACCTTATTTAACAGTTAGGTACCTTCTATCAAATTTACTCTGGAGATTGAAAATAATTGTATGTTATCTTTTTTTAGATTTCATGATTCCTAGGGATAGAAAGATGTTTATCATATAAAGAAAGCCCACCAATGTTTCTTTTTCATTATTACTCAGGTCAACATGATAGAGTTAACAATCATCATTCCAGTTGATGTTCCTTAGGGCATTACGTATGTGCAGTCCAGAATGTATCGATGATGAGTCTCAATTGAGAAGATATATTCTATTGGATCCAAGGTAAAGTATCCTAGAACTTTCATTGATAAATCTTTTAAGTTGGCGAAGAAATAATTTCATAGAGTTAAACCCAAACCTCCCCTTGATACCAAGAATCTTTTAGTTTTCCCTTTTAGTGATGATTTTACATTACTTCCCAGGTTGTTTAAATCTTTTAATGTAACTGTAGCCTTCAGCAATAACAGTACTATAAAGAATATCTTTATCAAAAACTCGCCACAAAACTTTATGGGCTGTGTTTACAGAATCCTTTGTAAAAGCTGTAATGTGTTTTATGTTGGGCAGATTGGTAAGGATCTTTATGTTCGACTTAAGCAACAGAAATATAATATAGGGACAGGACAAGAACCAAATGCTTTATCATGTAACTCGTATATATGTGCATAATATATATATAAAATGCACACATTTAAACAAGAAAATAGGTAAATGATACATATGAAATTACACCAGGCATAAAAAGTGTGCTATGTGTTCATACAGAATGAAATCACAACCTGAAAGAAATAATCATATATTTACATGTGAATGAGGATCTTTGCTGTCATCTAGGACCCACTCAAATGTCCAGTCAACACACTTCTACTCCAATATTGATGAAAATATACAATTTTTTGGATATTTTCTGCAATAATGTATGATAAAGATTTTTTCTTTCAAACTGGGTAGTCATTTCAAAAGTCCTGCACATTGAATGGGTTAAACTTAGCGCTGTGCTACGTAGAGGGATCCATCACAAGCATTTTGTCACCAAGGGCGTGTGCCACTTGAATGATTTCAGAAAGTTCTTGCTTTTTAGATGAGGTTTTACTGGTTTGTTGTATTATCTTTATCTTTTCTTGCCTCAATGGTATATGTAACTATTGCAGGATCTTCCATATTCATCTTTTGTTGATAGGAGATGTGGAGTTCCTCCACTTCCATCTTTTGCTTGTCTTCAAAGCCCTTTCCTCGTCTTGTAAGCCAACTTAGCTGTCCTCTGCATCAGCACAGGGACAGGGAAAGCTTTCAAAGTTATGCTTCAACTTACTCCTCAAATTCTTTTAGACTGCATTCCATGCTTTCCTTTCTTAATTTATGGAATTTTTTTTTTAATGTAATGAGAAATGTAGTTTTTCCTGTAATCACCACCTGAAAGGGAAGAGTCAGCTTCCATCTGGTCCAAAATTCCTACAGAAGTGCAGCTGGTGAAGCATGTTTTAAATTTAGCAATACAGCTTTGATCCTCTGATACTGGCACTATATTTATGTGAATGAACTACAGACTTTTAAGGTGACCTGGAGCTTTATTGAGCACCAGTAGAACTACCAATGAAAGATTCATTGATATATAATACCTTTCCACCTCATTGATGAAGCAATTGCAGGATCAGGTGTTGAACATTGCAGCAGTCATCGATGGCCTTTTGCTGGAGTGCCAGAACATGGGGGGGGCATTCCTCCCCCCTCCCCCTACTTGAGGCCATGGCAATTTGAGTTCCTACATAGAAACATAGGCTTAACCATGAGATCACCAGCAGCTTCCCACACAGCTGCCTTGAACCCATGTCAGTTTTTCTTCTTTTGAGAAAAAAGTGCCAGTGTCATCACATTAAAGACTTCTCTGGCTTATGTCTCTTCTCCTCTGTCAGTCTCTTCCATTCAGGGAGAAACTTCTCTGTAGTAACATGGTAAACTGACGCTGCTTTCCCACATAACTTCACATTGTACAGACTAAACCTCTGCTTGGGGTTCATAATCCTTCCTGGAAGGTTTTACTTAATGCAACAGAGCAGCTGCCTTCACCCCTAGAAGCCCTGTGGATATATACATAAAGGCAACTGGCCATTTGGCCTTCTATCTATTATAATGATACACATTTGTGGTGCTGTACTTTAATCCATACATTCAACTCTTTTTTCATGCAATCTATGTTTGGGTTACGAATTATGTATGACACTTCAGCACTTACTGAGGCACTGGCTGAAATATTTGCACAGATATCAACCATTTTTCTAAATGTATATCATTGTGGATTTATTCATATCTACTGACAGATAAAGAGGATTCACCACGATTTGATATATTATATACCTCCATTTTCTCACTCATTGACATCACTTTCTTCTACCTTTTGGCTACACTTTCAATTTTGCCAGTCAAACTACACTTCATTAGCATGATGGGGTGATTTTTACAATATTAAACTGAAAATGTGAACAAGAGTCATGTGATGCACAACAAAGACACAAACTTGGAAATTAATGATGAATCCTCTAAAAGATATTTCTTAAATATAATTTTTGAAAATGAAAATATACTAAGGTGCAAAGATTAATTTTAGAGGTATTATGAATTTGCTAAAATATTATAAAGATCTAAGTAATCAGGAAATATTTTGGTTACAAGATATCTGTATTGTAGGGTGCAAAACAAGGACCTGTGGTACAGATATTCCTCTGGCATTTAAACGAGTTCTAGATTTAATTAGGCAAAACACCTGATATTTTGGCTTTGAGTGAAATGAAGCTCAGGGGTAAAGGGAAAGAATGGTTTGGGAATGTCTTGGGAGTAAAGTCAGGGGTTGGTGAGAGGACAAGAGCAAAGGAAGGAGTAGCACTACTCCTGAAGCAGGAGATGTGGGAGTATGTGATAGAGTGAAAGAAAGTAAACTCTAGATTGATATGGGTAAAACTGAAAGTGGATGGAGAGAGTGTGTTAGCAGCTTTGATGCATGAGACTGGGTTATAGTGATGGGTGATTTGAATGCAAAGGTGAGTAATGTGGCAGCTGAGGGTATAATTGATGTACATGGGGTGTTCAGTGTTGTAAATGGAAATGGTGAAGAGCTTGTGGATTTGTGTGCCGAAAAAGGACTGGTGATTAGGAATACCTGGATTAAGAAGAGAGATATCCATAAGTATACGTATGTAAGTAGGAGAGATGGCCAGAGAGCATTATTAGATTACATGTTGATTGATAGGCACGTGAAAGAGAGACTTTTGGATATTAATGTGCTGAGAGGGGCAATTGGAGGGATGTCTGTGATCCTTATCTTGTGAAGGCAAAGGTGAAGATTTGTAGAGGTTTTCAGAAAAGAAGAGAATGTTGGGGTGAAGAGAGTGGTGAAAGTAAGTGAGGTTGGAAAGGCGCTTCGTGTGAGGAAGTACCAGGAGAGATTGAGTGCATAATGGAAAAAGGTGAGAGCAAAGACGTAAGGGGAGTGGGGGAGGAATGGTATGTATTTAGGGAAGCAGTGATGGCCTGTGCAAAAGATGCTCATGGTATGAGAAAGGTGCGAGGTGGGCATATTAGAAAGGGTAGTGAGTGGTAGGATGAAGAAGTAAGATTGTTGGTGAAAGAGAAGAGAGAGGCATTTGGAAGATTTTTGCAGGGAATAGTGCAAATGACAGGGAGATGTATAAAAGAAAGAGGCAAGAGGTCAAGAGAAAGGTGCAAGAGGCAAAAAAGAGCGCAAATGAAAGTTGAGAGAGTATAATTGAATTTTAGGGGAAATAGAAAGATATTTTGGAAGGAGGTAAATAAAGTGCGTAAGACAAGAGAACAAATGGGAATATCAGTGAAGGGGGCAAATGGGGAGGTAATAACAAGTAGTGGTGAAGTGAGGAGATGGAGTGAGTATTTTGAATGTTTGTTGAAGGTGTTTCATGATAGAGTGGCAGATATAAGGTGTTTTGGTCGAGGTGGTGTGAGAATGGTTTGGTACACAGAGAAGAGGTAGTGAAAGCTTTGCTGAAGATGAAAGCCGGCAAGGCGGCGGGTTTGGATGGTATTGCAGTGGAATTTATTAAAAAAGGGGGTGACTGTATTGTTGACTGGTTGGTGAGGATATTCAATGTATGTATGGTTCATAGTAAAGTGCCTGAGGATTAAAGGAATGCATGCATAGTGTCATTGTGCAAAGGCAAAGGGGATAAAGGTGAGTGTTCAAATTACAAAGGTATAAGTTTGTTGAGTATTCCTGGGAAATTATATGGGGGGGGTATTGATTGAGAGGGTGAAGGCATGTACAGAGCATCAGATTGGGGAAGAGCAGTGTGGTTTCAGAAGTGATAGAGGATGTGTGGATCAGGTGTTTGCTTTGAAGAATGTATGTGAGAAATACGTAGAAAAACAAATGGATTTGTATGTAGCATTTATGGATCTGGAGAAGGTATATGACAGAGTTGATAGTGATGCTCTGTGGAGGGTATTAAGAGTATAAGGTGTGGGAGGTAAGTTGCTAGAAGCAGTGAAAAGTTTTTGTCGAGGATGTAAGGCATATGTATGAGTAGGAAGAGAGGAAAGTGATTGGTTTCCAGCGAATGTCATTTTGCAGCAACAGTGCATGATGTCTCCCTGGTTGTCTAATTTGTTTATGGATGGGATGGTTTGGGAGGTAAATGCAAGAATTTTGGAGAGAGGGGCAAGTATGCGGTCTTTTGTGGATGAGAGGGCTTGGGAAGTGAGTCAGTTGTTGTTCGCTGTTGATACAGTGCTGGTGGCTGATTCGGGTGAGAAACTGCAGAAGCTGGTGACTGAGTTTGGTAAAGTGTGTGAAAGAAGAAAGCTGAGAGTAAATGTGAATAAGAGCAAGGTTAATTATTAGGTTCACTAGGGTTGAGGGACAATTTTATTGGGAGTTAAGTTTGAATGGAGAAAAACTGGAGGAAGTGAAGTGTTTTAGATATCTGGGAGTGGATTTAGCAGCGGATGGAACCATGAAAGCTGAAGTGAGTTACAGGGTGAGGGAGGGGGCAAAGGTTCTGGGAGCATTGAAGAATGTGTGGAAGGCGAGAACGTAATCTAGGAGAGCAAAAATGGGTATGTTTGAAGGAATAGTGGTTCTAACAATGTTATATGGTTGCGAGGCATGGGCTCTAGATAGGGTTGTGCGGAGGAGGGGTAGATGTGTTAGAAATGAGATGTTTGAGGACAATGTGTGGTGTGAGGTGGTTTGATTGAGTAAGTAAAAAGAGGGTAAGAGTGATGTGTGGTAATAAAAAGTGTGGTTGAGAGAGCAGAGGAGGGTGTATGGAAATGGTTTGGTCACATGGAGAGAATGAGTGAAGAAAGATTGACAAAGAGGATATATGTATCAGAGGTGGAGGGAACGAGGAGAAGTGGGAGACCAAATTGGAGGTGGAAGGATGGATTGAAAAAGATTTGAGCAATCGGGGCCTGAACATACAGGAGGGTGAAAGGTGTGCAAGAAATAGAGTGAATTGGAACTATGTGGAATACCAGGGTGAATGTGCTGTTAATGGATTGAAACAGGGCATGTGAAGTGTCTGGGGTAAACCATGGAAAGTTCTGTGGGGCCTGGATTTGGAAAGGGAGCTGTAGATTCGGTGCATTACACATGACAGCTAGAATGAGAGTGAATGAATGTGGCCTTTGTTGTCTTTTCTTAGCTCTACCTCACTCGGGTATTGGGGGGAGGAGAATGCCATTTCATGTGTGGTGGGGTGGTGACGGGAATGGATGAAGACAGCAAGTATGAATATGTACATGTGTATATATGTATATGTCTGTGTATGTATATGTATGTATACATTGAGATGTATAGGTATGTATGTATGTGTGTGTGGGTGTGTATGTATATACATGTGTATGTGGGAGGGTTGGGCCATTCTTTTGTCTGTTTCCGTGCGCTACCTCACTAATGTGGATGACATCGACAAAGTACAATAAATAAATAAATGAATATACTTTTATGGTGGCATTTCAGCTAACTTAAGAAAGAGAATAATGTACAGGTAATACTTTACTAGGCTGCCTTTCTATACAAACTGCTGTACAGTCAACAAAAAGATTATTACTATACTTGCTGTGCTTTACATTTTGAAAGACAGGATACAAAGTTTTGATAACCGCCCTGACTGGAATTACTGTACATGGCGAGACTTCTTACTTCTACACTATTCAGGTATTCCTGCCATCTCCCTTGTGGATAAGTTCATCAGATAGTTTAGACTGAAAATAGCTGCAGTATAGGAGAGTTAAGATTGGGGTTAGAGGGTTGACAGGCTTTCCAATGTTTGAAATTTTACTGTTTAACCAGAAATGGTTTAACATATATGTAAAAGCTTGGATTGCAGTGTGGACAGTGTTTTGTGTGGAAAGTTGTCAAGGTCTGTTTCGGAAAATTCTGTTGTCATGAGCTGTTGCACGAAAGTTCTGTTGTCAGGATGTGTTGCACAGAAGTTCTGTTGTCAGGATGTGTTGTACAGAAGTTCTGTTGTCATGATTTGCTGCAGGAAAGTTCTGTTGTCTGGGCCTGTTGCAAAGAATTTCAGTGTCAGGGCCTGTTGCAGGGAAGTTCTATTGCCAGGGCTTGTTGCAGGAAAGTTCTGTTGTCAGGGCCTGTTGCAGGGAAGTTCTGTTGTCAGAGCCTGTTGCAGGGAAGTTCCATTATCAGGGTCTGCTGCAGGGAAGTTCTTTGATGTGTTAATTATAGTTTCAGTGTTAGGAGGAGTGAAGGGTTATCAGCATTTGTGTTGGGGAAGGATTTTGGATAAGCAAGCTTCTCATGATCTTTCCTTTCAGGGATTGTGTTTGGTTAATGGCTGATTTTTGAGTGGCACTGATGTTCCTTGACTTATGATGGGGTTACATTCCAATAAACTCATTGTAAGTTGAAAATATTGCAAGTCGAAAATACATTTAATTCATTTGATACTGTAAATCTAACCTACCAAACATCATACCTTAGACTGGCCTACCTTAAATGTTCTCAGAACACTTACATTAGCCTACAGTTGGACAAAATCATATCAAAAACAAAGTCTGTTTTATGATAAAGTGTTGAATATCTCACAATCGTAAAGTCAAAAAATTGTAAGTATGTTTGTATATTGCTTGGAGGCAGATATGCTCTTGGTTTGGCTTAAAAGTGCTTCATACATGGATTTTCTTTACTGTTTGTTGGAGATGGTTGTTGTGGGCATTGTGGATTGGTGTTTGTGTAGGAGTACTAATTTTCTTTCCACTTTTCAGTAACTGGGTTGGTGATGGTGTTGTTTGGATTTGTTTGTTGGCCTCTGCTGAGTGCAAGTAGTTTTTTCTAAATATCTTTCGTCATTTTATGAGATTTGCTACTTATGAAGAGAAGTTTAGGTTACTCATCAGGGATACCAGTATGTACTGTTCATTACATCCTCCCAGTTGCATTTTTAAGACAGGTATGATGATTGCCTTCTTCTGCTCCCTTGGCACTTTATCTTTCTCCAACAACCTGTTAAATGTATTTAATATCAGGACATATAAAGAAATTTTATGAGGACTATGGGCCTTAAACATGGTTCAAGTCCCTTCAGTAATAGTTATGTTTATATATTTCAATGTTTTGCAAGACCTCTTCCCCATTCCAACTCACTGTTTTTAGGCTATAGTGTTTTCCTTTGTGAAAGCAGTGTTGAACTTATTAAATTCTTGCATATTTTTACCTCATCCTCTACAACTCCTCCATGTGAATCCCTAAACTTGAATAGTCAATCTTTGAATTACAGTTTACTCTTGAACTTTTTTAAAAATTTAAGACATCTCTAGCCTTGTCCAAATATTCTTATAAAATTTCTTTGTTTCTCCCTGCTATATTCATTCCTTGCTGGATGTCTGGGGTGCCACATTTATCTTTGCCACAGCACATAGTGAAGCTCATTTGCTTTTTGACATGTTTCCTTGAACTACTCCTCCCTCTTTCTTAACCTTCCCTCTGTATTTGAGGTTTTGAGTACCCATATTCCTACTCTGTTATAAATTTCACAGAACCTTTCTCCATAGGGACCTGGTTCCTTGCTATTAAACTATATTTTACAAAGCTATGTCTAGTTTCTATGCATACATCTCTTTTGGTCTAGTTTCATTACTGCTCTCTGTATGCCCAAATTCTTCACATACTCAGTCTTGAGTATCATATGATTACTTTTCAAATTGGTCTCTCATACAAAATATTCTAAATTTCCATACTCCTGTGTGCTCATTGTCATGCTGATACATAAGATTTTCTTCTTGTATACTCTATTAGAACATGTGTCTCCATGACTCTGTAATCAGCTGAATCTAAATTTCCCTAGTCTTAAAATCCCCATTATTAGTACTTATACCATCCTGACTGTTTCTTCAGTGTTTCATTATGCATTTGTTCTGGTTCACTAGTATTCCTCTTATGATGGTATGTCATTAGCAACACAGCATTTCTTTCCTACAGTAACTCTTCCTGTTATGAAGTTTGAATGGACTACCTTCCAATATTTCCTTAAACATAAGGCTGTCTCTTATCATGAATGCCAATCCTTCTCCACCTCCTCTGTCTTCTCTTTCCCTCCTTGCTACTAAGTCTCCTTCTGGATAGATTAGATATTTCATAAATTTTGTTTCCATAACTCCAACAACATTTGGTGCATTACTCATATTTTTAGGGATTCAGCATGACAATGACAAGCCCACCACGAACCTAAGAATTCATTTTCTTTGATACCAAAATTGTCTAGCCTCCGTATTCCAGATGGTAATGCATTTATATGGCTGATTCATCTTTGTCATGCTCAAATTTATATGGTTTAGAATGGATGATCAACCATGTACTCAGGCTTGAGAATGCTGAAACTGGGAGCACGACAATGCAAAGCCCCCAGGGGGAGAAACCGATGAGCATGTCAGCAGCTGGCTTGTGACTAGCTCAGCCAATGACTCACTGAACACTCATGTTAACTCGTGTTGTGGTTGTGCTTGCTATTTTTGCCAATAATCTTACATTTGTAGTGTGCAAATTTTGTTCAGCTGATAATGAAATGCAGCTTGCTATTTTTGCTAATAATAATTTTACATTCACAGTGTGCAAATTGAGTTCATCTGATAATGATATGCAGTCTAGTTTATCAAGCTACTCTTGGTAGAGAAAGAGGAAAACAGAACAGTGGAATTGAAGCGAGAAACTTGTGTTTGGTTATCATTAGTATTTTTATTAAATTATTATAATACATGCTGTATGAAACACATTATCCTTCCTTCTTTATTATTCCTATATCCTTGACAAAATATCTTTCAGACCAAATTTATTAGAATTCATTAATTGTTTTTAATATTATGGTTATTTAATCTCAAAATTCTGACATACACATTCTTGAAATCTAAATTCAGCATGCTCATCACAGTTTTCCTTAACACCTCATTTGATCCTTGAATTTTTTTTTTTTTTTTTATTAATTACTAGTTCATTTGCATTTGTATACATTACTTTCACTGTGACATTTCCATCATTTAACATTCCTAACCTCTTTACAGAACTGTTCCCTCCTCTTGCCTCAATTGATGTTTTTCATTTTTTGCCTTTTGACCATATTCTCCGATCATTTCCATCTCTTTCCTTGGTTTGTACCCTCTGATGAAGACCCTACTACATTCCTCCATTTTTCAAAAATGCTAAGCCTGCTTAAGTACCTCCTGTATAAATAAAAACCAAATGTAATCATGATGGTTGCCCCTTTATGACTTAACTGCATTCGCTAATTGTCCTCTTTCTTCTGTTAGAGACTGTGTCTCACATGTATATAGCCTCTCATAGTCTTTTGATCAGTATTCCTTCTTTCTCTAACTTTTCTACTTTGTCTGGATTATGATCTTGCAGTCAAGTAATCAATAATTTACATCTTTCAAGCTTCAGCTTCCCTAATCTTCCTACTTTCAGTGCTGCCCACTTATCTGCCATATACTTCAGTGTTTATTTATCAAACTCCATGTCTCTGGATTTGAGCAAAACATGCATCAATTCAAGATAGCACCTTTTTAACCCCTTGAGCAGTCATGTGAGTTTCAGTCTTTCTGAAATATGGGGACTTTTCAGTTCAAAGGAAAAATATTTCTCTTAAGACATGAAGTAATGTCACACAACATCAATTAAAAAACTACAGAGATGTTTCAAAGTTCTGGCAGGAGAATATTTGATTATATAAAGCTGATTGCTTACATAGCTTCATGATGAAATATCCAAACAGGCAGTGTTGTCACCACTTCGATTATATTGTATTCTGATGCACATGATTAATTCTATAACCCAGTGCTGAGTTTCTATGTAAACAAAGAACATGTACTTTCGAATATTTACAATGTCTACAATAATTTTGAAATATTCACAATGTGAAAGGAGTTGCAGTAAATGTAAGATCTATCATTTTTCTCATACCTTTTTTCTAACCACGCGTAATATATATTTTTTCTTCACAAAGGCTACTTATTTTTTTAGTACTGTATATAGGATAACTGTGGCTTTCAAAGATGTGAGACAAGCTTCTAGGGTTTTTGGTCTCTCCTGACAGTAGATTTTACACTACAGCTGATATGGCAGGAAACTTTAGCTGTTAATTATAATAATAATAATAATAATAATTGAGTATCAGCAAACTTCAGGGAAAAAAAAAATGCTTTGGGAGGAAATTAATAGTTTTAGAAAAACAAGAGAACAATTGGAAACATTGGTGAAGAGAGCAAATAGGGATGCAATAACAGGCAGTGATGATGTGAAGAGGATATTAATCATATTCAAGTACTTTGAAGAATTGTTGAATGTTTTTGATGAGGGGAAGATGTATGGTGTTTAGGTTGGGGGTATGCAAAAAGTGTGAGAGCCATGGCAAGTGGTTTGGTGAAGAGAATGGAGGTAGTGAAAACCTTGCGCTTAGAGATGGCAAGGCAGCTGGAGTGGATTGCATTACAGTTGAATTTCTTAAGAAATGTGATGACTGTTTTGTTGACTGGTTAGTTAGGTTTTCATTGTGAGTATGGATCATGATAAAGTACCTAAGGACAGGTGACTATTTGAATTACAGAGATTTAAGTTTGTTGAATGTACTGGTTGTTCATAAGTTATGGAGACTGTTTTGTTTTGGACATCCTCTTGAGGGAGTTCATGGAGTGTTCCTGGTAAATCATATGTCATAGTGGTAAGAGAAAGGGCAGTATCATGCACAGAGCATCAGATTGGGTAGGTACAATGCTGTTTCAAGAGTGGTAAAGGGTACGTGGATCAGGTTTTTGCTTTGATGAATGTATGTGAGTAATACTTAGAGAAACAAAAGGACTTGTATATGGAATTTATGGATCTGAAGATGTCATTAATGTATCTGGAGAAAGCATATGAGAGGGTTGATAGAGATGCTTTGTGAAAGGTGTTACAAAATATGGTGTTGGAGGAAACCTGTTAGAAGCAGTTACAAGTTTTTCCCAAGAGAGTCAGGCAAGTGAATGGTCCCTGGTGAATGTAGGTCTGTGGCAGGGGCGTATTGTCATCATGGTTGTTAAATCTCCTCATGGATGGAGTAATGAGGAAAGAAAATGCAAGGGTCTTGCAGTGAGAGGCAGGTATGTAGTCTTTTGGGAGGAAAGGGGGTCTGAAGGGTGAGTCTGTTGTTGTTTCCTGATAACAAAGAGCTATTTGGAGATTTGAGTGACAAATTGCAGAAGTCGGCATCTGAGTTCAGGAAGGTGAGAAAGAAGAAAGTTGAGAGTAAATGTGAATAAAAGCAAGGTTATTAGGTTTAGCAGTACAAACAGACAGCATCGCTGGGGTGTGGGTTTGAATGGAGAAAACTTGGAGAAGTGTCTTAGACACTTGAGAGTAGACATGGCAGCTAATGGAGCCATGGCAGCAGAGATGAGTTAAAAGGTTGGGTGAGGGGACAATGAGAAATGTGTAGAAAGGTCAATTTCTGGTTGGGTGAAAATGGATATGTTTGAGGATATAGTAGTCCCAGTGGTATCGTATGAATGTGAGGCATAGACTAAAGATGACAAATTATGGAAGAGGGTGAATGAGCTGGAAATAAAATATCTGAGGACAATATGTGGTGTGCAGAGGGTTGAGTGATTAAGGAATGATATGGAGAGGTGTAGTAATAATAGTATGGTTGAGAAAGCTAAAGAGGGTGTCCTGAAATGTTTTAGACACATGAAGAGAATGAGTGAGGAAAGGTTCACAAAAAGGGTATATATGTCAGAAGGGACTAGGGGAAGGGATAGATAACTGGAAATGGAAGGATGAAGTAAATAAGATTTTGCATGCTGAGGGTCTGAACATGCATGAGATAGAGTGAACTGGAGCAGTGTGGTATACAATCAGCAGCATTCTCATTATTAGACTGAACCAAGGTATATGATGCAGCCAGGGTTTGTGGGTCCTGGTTGTAGATGGGGGCTGTAGTTTCGATTCATTACACATGAAAGCTAGAAAATGAATGTAATTGCTTATTAATACTAAATGGGGGGGTGGGGGTAAACACTCTCTTGAACCTACTTTATTGTTATTAATCTTAAATTTATGTATGGTGTCTGCAGTAAGCATGTCCTCAGTCATTCTATTCTATTTGTCCACCACTCCTATACTATAAAAGTGCTTTCTTAATTTCATGTTATGTCCTCTGGTTACTACATCCCTGCATCTCTCAAAGAACTGTTTACAGGCCACAATATTGATCTGTTTTAAAAACTTGAAAGTTCAGGCCACTCCTCGATCTTTTCTTTTCCAAAGTGGGCAAATTTGAAACCTTTAACCTTTCACTGTAACTTAGCTCTCTTGATTCTGGTACCCCTCTTCATTATTCTCCTCTGGACCTTTTCTATGAGCTTTTTGTGCTTCATTAGGAACAGTGATCAAACTTGAAGAGCATATTCTAGTTTTAGCCTTACGTAGGATATGAACAGCTACCTAAATATTTCCTTACCCAAATACTTGAAAGCTATTATGATATTTGCCAGCAGACAATTCATCTCCTTCACTATTCTCCTACTATGGAACTCTTGTGACTGTTTAGATATGATAATAATTAATTTGAGGTCATCTTTTACAGTGTCCCATCTTCATTACTTTACATTTGCATGGGTCAAATTTCATCAACCATATGTCAGATCAGTTTAGGAGTCTAAGTCTCCTTGGAAACTAATGTATTCCTCCTCACTTTTAACTTTTGTTATAAGTTTTGCATCATCTGCAAACATATTCAGGTATAATCCATACCTTCAGGCAAGTCATTTACACTATGAGTGAATGAAGCTTTTCTTCATCTGTTGTTAGCACTCCCTTGTTAATGTAAGAACAGCAAACAAATATGAAAGAAAAAACATTGGTAAGAGGACAAGAGCTAAGGAAGGAGTAGAACTACTCTTGAAGCAAGAGTAGTGATATTGTGTGATACAGTGCAAGGAAGTAAAATCTAGATTGATGTGGGAAAAAACTGAAAGTGGATGGCAAGAGATGGGTGATTATTGTTCCTTATGCACCTGGTCATGAGAAGAAATATCATGAAAGGCAAGAGTTTTGCAAGTGGCTGAGTGACTGTGCCAGCAGTTTTGGTGTATGAGATGGGGTATTAGTAATGGGTGATTTAAACGCAAAGATGAGTAATGTGGCAGTTGAGGGTAAAATTGGTGCATGGGGTATTCAATTTTGTGAATGGAAATGATGAAGAGCTTGTGGATATGTGTGCTGAAAAAAGACTGGTGATTGTGAGAAGGAGAGATGGTCAAAGGACATTATTAGATTATGTATTAATTGAAAGGCATGTACATGAAAGACATTTGGATCAAAAACCAGATGGATTTGCATGTGGCATTTATGGATCTGCAGAAGGCATGTAACTGGGTTGATAGCAATGCTTTATGGAAGGTCTTAAGAATATATGGTGTGGGAGGTAAGCTGCTAGAAACAATAATCAATTCTATCAAAGGTAAGGCATGTGCATGAGTAGGCAGAGAGGAGGGTGATTGGTTCCCAGTGAAGGAAGGTCTGCAGCTGGAGTGTGTGATGTTAACACGGTTGTTTAATTTGTTTATGGATGGGGCGGTTAGAGAGTTAATTGTAAGAGGTTTGGAGAGGGGCGAGTATGCAGTCTTTTGTTGTTTGTCGATTGCTCCCAGAACCTTTTTCACTTCCCCCACTCTATGACTCACTTCCACTTCCAAAGTTCCATTTGCTGCCAAGTCCACTCCCAGATATCTATAACACTTCACTTCCTCCAATTTTTCTCCATTAAAACTTTCATCCTAACTAACTAGACCCTGAACCCTGCTGAATCTAATAACCTTGCTTTTATTAACATTTACTCTCAACTTTCTTTCACACATTCTTCTAGAAAACTCAGTCACCAACTTCTGAAGTTTCTCATTTGAATCAGCCACAACTGCTGTATCATTAGCAACAACATTCCAACAGGCCCTCTCATCCCCAACAGACTGCACATTCGCCTCTCTCTCCATAACTCTTGCATTTCCCTCCACCAACTCAACCATAAAACAAATTAAACAGCCATGATGACATCACACTTCCTTGCTGCAGACCAACCTTCAATGAGAACCAATCACTTTCCTTTCTTCCTACTCATACACACACCTCACACCCTTGGTAAAAGCTTCCCACTGCTTCTAGCAGCTTATATCCCAAACCACATATTCTTAATACCTTCCACAAAGCATCTCTATCAACCCTATCATATGCCTTCTCCAGATCCACAAATGCCACATATAAATCCATCTGTTTTTCCAAGTATTTCTAACATATATTTTCAAAGCAAACACCTGATCTACACATCCTCTATCACTTCTGAAGCCGCACTGCTCTTCCCCAATCTAATGCTCTGTATATGCCTTCAGCCTCTCAATCAATACCCTTCCATAGAATTTACCTGGTATACTCAATAAATTTAAGTCTTTGTAGTCTGAACACTCACTTTTATCCCCTTTGCCTTTATACAGTGGTGTTATACATGCATTCCTCCAATCTTCAAGCACTTCACCATGATCCATATATACACTGAATATCCTTACCAACCAATCAAGAAGACAGTCACCCTCTTTCTTAACATATTCAACAGCAATATCACCCACTCCTGCCGCCTTGCCACATTACATCTTCTGCTAGGCTTTCACCACCTCTTCTCTCTTCACCAAACCACTCTCCATGACTCTCTCACCTCGCATACCACCCTGACCAAAACACCCTATATCTGCCACTCTATCATCAAACTCATTTAACAATCCTTCAAAATACTCACTCCATCACTACCTGTTATCACTTCCCCTTTTGCCCCTCTCACCAATGGCCCCATTTGTTCTCATCTTTTCTTATCATTTACCACCTTCCAAAACATTGTTTTATTCTCCCTAGAGTTTAAAGTTTAAGGATCATCTCTCACCCCAACTTTCATTTGCTGTCTTTTTCAACCACTGCACCTTCCTCTTTACCTACTGCCACTTTCTCTTATTCATCTCCAAATCATTTGCACTCTTCCATGTAAGTACTGCCCACATGCCTCTCTTTTCTCTTTCAATAGCAACTTTACTTCTTCATCCCACCACTTACTCCCTGAACCAGGGCGTGTGAAATGGCTGGGGTAGACCATGGAGAGGTCTGTGAGGCCTGGATGTGGATAGGGAGTTGTGGTTTTGGTGCATTACACATGACAGCTAGAGACTGAGTGTGAACGAATAGGTTCTTTTTTGTCTGTTTTCCTGGCACTACCTTGCTGAAGCAGGGGGTAGCAATGCTGTTTCCTGTGGGGTGGGGTGACACTGGGAATGGATTGAAGGCAAGCAAGCACGAATATGTACATGAGTGGATGGATCAGTCTTCATTTGTTTCCTGGGCTACCTCGCTGACATGGGAAACGGTGACCAAGTATAATAAAAAAAATAATATAAATGGGAAATTATATGGGAGGGTGTTGATTTGAGAGGGTGAAGACCTGTACAGAGCATCAGATTGAGACAGAGCAGTGTGGTTTCAGAGGTGGAAGAGGACGTGTGGATTAGGTGTTTGCTTTGAAGAATATGTGTGAGAAATACTTAGAAAAACAAATGGATTTGTATGTAGCATTTATGGATCTGGAGAAGGCATATGATAGGATTGATAAAGATGCTTTGTGGAAGGTCTTAAGAGTATATGGTGTGGGAGGTAAGTTGCTAGAAGCAGTAAAAAGTTTTTACTAAGGATGTAAGGCATGTGTGCGAGTAGGAAGAGAGGAAAGTGACTGGTTCCCAGTGAATGTCGGTCTGTGGCAAGGGTGTGTGATGTCCCCATGGCTGTTTAATTTGTTAATGGATGGGGTGGTTAGGGAGGTAAGTGCAAGAGTTTTGGAGAGGGGGGGGGCAAATATGCAGTCTTTTGGGATGAAAGGGCCTGGGAAATGAGTCAGTTGTTCACCGATGATACAGCTCTAGTGGCTGATTCAAGTGAGAAACTGCAGAAGTTGGTGACTGAGTTTGGAAAAGTATGTGAAAGGAGAAAGTTGAGAGTGATTGTAAATAAGAGCACGGTTATTAGGTTCAGTAGGGTTGAGGAACAAGTTAACTGGGATGTAGGTTTGAATAGAGAAAAATTGGAGGGAGTGAAGTGTTTTAGATATCTGGGAGTGGACTTAGCAGCAAATAGAACCATGGAAGAGGAAGTAAGTCACAGGGTGGGGGAGGAGGCAAAGGTTCTGGGAGCGATGAAGAATGTCTGGAAGGAGAGAACGTTATCTTGGATGGCAAAAATGGGTATGTTTGAAGGAATAGTAGTTCCAACAATGTTATATGGTTGTTAGGCATGGGGAGTCGATAGGGTTGTACGGAGGAAGAGGGATGTGTTAGAAATGAAATGTTTGAGGACAATATGTGGTGTGAGGTGGTTTGATCGAGTAAGTAATGAAAGGGTAAGAGATGGTAAGAGAGATGTGGGAAAATAAAAAGAGTGTGGTTGAGAGAGCAGATGAGGGTGTGTTGAAATGGTTTGGACATATGGAGAGAATGAGTGAGGAAAGATTGACAAAGAGGATATATCTGTCAGAGGTGGAGGGAACAAGGAGAGGCAGGAGACCAAATTGGAGGTGGTAGGATGGAGTGAAAAAGATTTTGAGCAATCGAGGCATGAACATACAGGAGGGTGAAAGGTGTGCAAGGAATAGAGTGAATTGCAACGATGTGGTATACTGGGATTGATGTGCTGTCAGTGGATTGACCAGGGCATGTGAAATGTCTGGGGTAAACCATGGAAAGGTCTGAGGGGCCTGGATGTGGAAAGGGAGCTGTGGTCTTGATGCATTACTCATGACAGCTAGGGACTGAGTGTGAGCAAATGTGGCCTTTGCTGCCTGCTTTCTTGGTGCCACCTCGCTGGAGGGGGGGAATGCTGTTTCCCAGTGCTACCTCGCTGGAGGGGGGGTGCTGTTTCCTGGTGCTACCTGGCTGGAGGGTGGGGGGGTAGGGCGGGATGTTGTTTCCTGTGTGGTGGGGTGGCGACGGAAATGGATGAAAGCAGCAAGTATGAATATGTATATATGTATCATCCTTCAAAAAACACTACAAAAAAACCACTTCAGTGTATCCTAAAACCCTTCAAGCCCACGATGCATCTCCCTTGAAAAAGGCATTGAGTACTCAATTACCCTGCATTTGCTGGAAAACAACCTTCTTGTTTTTAATTTCTAAAGATGGAACACAAGGAGCCAAGAGAGGAGAGCTCATCCTCCATGAAGGGTCAGGTGAGGGTGTCTAAATGTGTATGGATGTAACCATTATGAGAAGAAAGGAGAGATATGGAGTAATGTTAGAGGGAAAATCATGGATGTTCTAGCACTTAGTGAAACAAAGTTTAAGGGTAAAAAGCCAAAGAATTGTTTGGAAAAGTCTTGGGAGTAAATTGGGGGTTGGTAAAAGGGCAAGAGCTAAGGAAGGGGTGTCACTAAGGTTGAAGCAGGATTGGTGTGAGTGGGTGACAAAGTGTAAAGAAGTGACCTCTTGACTGATGTAAGTAAGAATGAAAATGTTTTGCTAGAGATCGGGAATTATTTGTGCTTATGCACTTGGTCATGAGGAGACACATTATGAGGGGAAAGTGTTCTTGGGGCAGCTGAGTAAGTGCATCAGCAGTTTTGATGCAAGAGACCAGGTATTAATGATGGGTGATTTAAATGCGAAGGTGAGCAAGGTGGCAGTTGAGAGTATAACTTGGCATGGGGTATTCAGTATTATGAATGGATATGATGAGCAGCTTGAGTTTTGTGCTGAAAAAGTACTGATGACTGGGGATACAGTAAACCCTCGATTTAATAGACTAATAGAGGGAAGGGGTGTCTGTTAATGCCAAAAGTCCATTAAATCAAATGTAACATGTTTCTGTGCCACATTTAAGTTCATATGCTTCCTTTTAACTCCTCCCTCACTGTAGGGTTTAGTTTGTGGTAAGATAGTTGGGTGGTGGGCACCTGGCAATGTGAGAACGTTCACTGGGCAGTTAGAGGTAGGAGTCAGACTGAGATAAAGACGATGCCACCCCTCTTCTGTGAAAGGATACTTCTTTATGATAAAGAGAATGGACTACTTGCTTTCACTGCACTTCTTACATGGAGCAGTGAGTAGGATTAGAATCTATGTGGGAAAATCCGAAGTTATCACAGGGCTGCTCACCTTCTTCAGGAGATGGGGCACACCCAAGGAGAATGCTTCGGATGGGGAAACCAATCTAGAGAGTGAGGAGATGGAAGCTTTCTACAAAAAACTAAGGAATCATGACCTGCATCTCCACAGCCCACTTCCTTTAGTCCAATAGACTTGGCAAAGCAGTGGTAAAGGCAGCCAAATGGGTGTTGAGGGGCAACAAGAGTGTTGGAGGTAGCCTGCACAACAGCAAAGAGACACAGGCTATGCTCCAATATGTCAACACCCCCTCTTAAGAGAGATGGATAAGTCATGCACACAGCTGGGAGTAGGGAGACAGTTGCGAGATCTGGGTGCCCTGGCAACATTATCTGATAAACCAGCAATGGAGAACTGCTCTATTAAACAAGGGGCTGGCCACAGCAAAGAGCCAGGCTTACGTGCATGGTGGCCCAGTAGGTGATGCCACTACGCTGCCCCTGCTGTCCAAGGGAATCCCTTTCTGCATACGGGATGTCATTTTGAAGGTGTGAGACAGGTTGGGCAAGGTAGTGGATGTGAAGCTGGATGGCAGTGGCCACTTGTCTTTGTGAAAATGACGTCACCTATGCCCCCGGGTTTTGCTGATCCCCATGACACCCATGGGTCAAGGAGAGTACCAACAAGCAGCAGCTCTGCCCCCAGCTGCAGTGACACCCAACCTTAGACAGCAGCGCCCTCACCGTAAGAGACACCACCCCACACACTTGCAAGATTATGTTTGTGATGGCTTCCGTGAGGAGTGAACACACTAATTTATGTTATTTTTGTTCTGCTCAAATGTAGATACAGTGTATTGTTGCTGAGCAGTGATTTGGGTATACATTTGCCTTAATCCTTGTCAGATTTTAATGTCACTTGTTGTTTTCTTGTTTTTACTTTTGTTTTTGGCTTTGTTGTACCAAAATGTCACTTTTAGTTACCGAAATCTCATGATGGGGGGTGGTGGTGTAGGGTTTAGTGTGTGGTATGATAGTTGGGCAGTAGGCAACTAGCAGATGGCAACGCTCGCCAGGCAGTTGGAGAAGGGAGTCAGACTGATGCCACCCATCTCCTGTGAAAAGCTACTTTTTATAATAAAGTGAGGATGGCCTACCTGCTATCATTACACACCTCTTACTATCACTTGATGCCATTTTGAATTGTAAGGATTGCAGAATTATTTAATAAATATAGACAAGTATGAAATAACAGAAACACTCCATATAAAAGCTGACCACATGATAGTTTGAGGCAGTCTAAGACCAAAACAAAGCAAGTCTACCCAATGCTACCAAAAAATAGTGTGATAAGTGCATGGTGAAGCATTTGAGATTTTTTACTCTTTTTATTAGAAATATACTGAATTATTATTTTTCCATTACGTCCGAAATCCATTATAACGGGTCTTGTCAAATCAAGGGTTTACTGTACCTGGTTTAAAAAAAAAGGACATACATGAGTATACATAAGTGAGAAGGAAAGATGGTGGGGGCATTGTTGGATTATATACTGATTGGCAGGCATGCAAAGAGAGACTTTTGGATGTGATTGTGCTGAAAAGGTCAGCTGGCAGGATGTCTGATCATTACCTAGGGGAGGCTGGAAGGACGAATTGTAGAGGTTTTCAGGAAAGAGGAAAAATTATGGGAGAGAAGAGAGTGGTGAGAGTATGTGAGCTTGGAAAAGATACCTGTGTGAAGAAATATTAGGAGAGATTAAGTGGAGAATGGCAAAAGATGAGAGTAAACGAAGCTTGGGGAGTGGGTAAGGAATGAGAGGTACTTAGAGAAGCAGTGCTGGCATATGCAAAAGATGCGTGTGGCATGTGTAAGGTGAGAAGTGGGCCAGTTAGAAAGTAACCTGAGTATTGGAATGACAAAGTAAAGTTGGTAGAGAAAGGAAAAAGAGAAATATGGGCGATATAGGTAAGGAGTGAAAATGTTGGGAGATGTATAAGAGAAAGCAGAAGGTGCAAGGGTTGAAAAAGAGGGTAAATGAGAGTTGGGGTGGGTATGTATCAGTAAACCTCAGGGAGAACAAGATGTTTCGATAGGAGGTGAATAGTGTGCGAGAAATGGGAACAAATGGAAACATCAGTGAATGGGGGCAAACAATGATGTGGTAACAGATAATGAAGTGAGAAGATGGATTAAGTATTCTGAAAGACTGTTAAATGTCTTTGATAATATGGGAGCAGACATAGGGTGTTTATATCAGAATGTTATGTGAAATTAGAGGCAAAAAGAATGGTCTGGTGAAGAGGTGGTGAAAGCCTTACTTTGGTAAGATGAAATGTGGCAAGGCATCTGCAGTAGAATGTATTGCAGGTGAATTTCTTAAAAGGGGTGAATGTTTTGCTGCTTCATTAGTTAACACACTCCATCTTTGCACCCCTCTGCACCCCCTTTCCCTAGTTTTGCCCTCATCTTGTTAAAAGAGATGTAAAGAAGTACTTTAATAGTAAAAGAGTGGTGGATGAATGGGATAGAATGACTGAGGACATGATTAATGGGACCATGGAAGTGGAAGTGAGTCACAGGGTATGGGAGGGGGTGAAGGTTCTCTGAGCATTGAAGAATGTTTGGAGGGCAAGAACATTATCTCGAAGAGCAAAAATGGGTATGTTTGAAGGAACAGTGGTTCCAACAATGTTATATGGTTGTGAGGCATAGGCTATAGATAGGGTAGTGCATAGGAAGGTGGATGTGTTGGAAATGAGATGTTTGAGGACAATATGTGGCGTGGGGTGGTTTGATTAAGGGTAAGAGAGATGTGTGGTAATAAAAAAAGAGTGTGGCTGAGAGAGCAGACAAGGGTGTATTGAAATGGTCTGGTAACATGGAGAGAATGAGTGAGGAAAGATTGACAAAGAGGGTATATGTGTCAGAGGTGGAGGGAACAAGAAGTGGGAGACCAAATTGGAGGTGGAAGGATGGAGTGAAAAAGATTTTGAGCAATTGGGGCCTGAACATACAGGAGGGTGAAAGGCATGCAAGGAATAGAGTGAATTGGAACTATGTGGTATAATGGGGTCAACGTGCTGTCAATGGATTGAACCAGGGCATGTGAAGCATCTGGGGTAAACCATGGAAAGTTTTGTGGGCCTGGATGTGTAGAGGGAGCTGTGGTTTCGGTGCATTATACATGACAGCTAGAGACTGAGTGTGAACGAATGTGGCATTTGTTGTCTTTTCCTAGCACTACCTTGCACCTATGCGGTCTGTGTGTGTGTGCCATTTTCATGTGTGCTTGGGTGGCGGCGGGAATGGATGAAAGTAGCATGTATGAATATGTACAGGTGTATATGTGTTTATGCATATGTATGTATATGTTGAAATGTAGAGGTATGTATATGTGCGTGTTTGGGTGTTTATGTATATACATGTGTATGTTGGTGGGTTGGACCATTCTTTCAACTGTTTCCTTGTGCTACCTTGCTAATGTAGGAGACGGCGACAAAGTATAATAAGTAAATAAATATACATATATTTAAGAAGTATGATAGCAGAATGTTTGAGATGGAACTCCAAGAGTGTAAAACTCCTTTCCCAAACAATACAAATGGCTTATTAGGAAATTACAAGTATATAACAGAGAGGGTCCAGAGAAGGGCACTCAAGATGGTACAGGAATTAAGAGAACTGAGCCACAATGAAAGGTTGAAGGCTACACAGCTGTCAATTGAGCATGGAGATGAGAAGAGGGAGGGGTGACCTGATAGCATTTAAGTTCCTGAAGCACCTGGATAAAATTGACTGAAAAAAGTTCTTACCAAGGTGCAATACTAATTATCAGAGGCTATAATCAAAAGATGAGGAAGGGGATGCTTAAGACAGATGTAAAGACATACTGGTGTAGTGTAAGAGATGTGGATAGCTGGAGCAGTTTAAGCAAGGAGACTGAATATCAGCAACTTGCAAAGATTTATAAAACTTCTTGAAGGTACAAAAAGTACATGAGACAAGGCCCCACAAGTGTATAGCTCTTTACATGCAATGTACAAGTAGCTAATTACAAGTTTAAAGGGTTATCAGATTCAACCTACAAATGGTTACACCTTCAGCAAGAATGTACCTCTATCAAGGGACAAGAAGCACAGTCCCTCTTCTGCATTAAATGCAGCCTACAAAGCTGCCAGAGCCCCATAAAAGGGGTTCTGAAGTTTTACAAAAGTAGTCGTAAAAGTATATCTTACCTTCTTGGACTGTAATCCCCTTCTATGGGGCTCCCATATGTACTTATAATCAATTATTGTATGTGACCAGATGACCTTAAAGAGAAACAGAATTGGCTAAGATATTTACCCAGTTCTGGCACTCAAAACCCGTATACTGCACATGGAATGAATTTTCCCCATTTAATGGGATATAACAAAAAAATATACAAAAATAAACACTTTAATGTAATGAAAATCTGTATTTTCTCAAGTTATAAGTATGACTTACATGACTGACAAGCCAAGCAAAACCACTTTTTATGTATATGTAACATCAGAATAGATGAGATTAATGTAATGTCATAATGAAGGCATATATATATATATATACTTTTTTCTTTCAAACTATTCGCCATTGCCCTCATTAGCGAGGTAGCGTTAAGAACAGAGAACTGGGCCTTTGAGGGAATATCCTCCCCTGGCCCCCTTCTATGTTCCTTCTTTTGGAAAATTAAAAAAAATAATGAGAGGGGAGGATTTCCAGCCCCCCGCTCCCTCCCCTTTTAGTCGCCTTCTACGACATGCAGGGAATACGTGGGAAGTATTCTTTCTCCCCTATCCCCAGGGATAATATATATTTATATATTTTTTTTTTTCATACTATTCGCCATTTCCCGCATTAGCCAGGTAGCGATAAGAACAGAGGACTGGGCCTTTGAGGGAATATCCTCATATGGCCCCCTTCTCTGTTCCTTCTTTTGGAAAATTTAAAAAAAAAATATATATATAGTGCATAGAAACACGCACCTTCATAGAACATACAAACCTCCAACAGCCAGGACCGAACCCGGGACCCCTGTGCAAGAGGCGGGAATGCTAACTGCTAGGCTATGGTGCTATATATATATATATATATATATATATATATATATATATATATATATATATTTTTTTTTTTTTTTTTTTTTTTTTTCCAAAAGAAGGAACAGAGAAGGGGGCCAGGTGAGGTTATTCCCTCAAAGGCCCAGTCCTCTGTTCTTAATGCTACCTCGCTAATGCGGGAAATGGCGAATAGTATGAAAAAAAAAAAAAAAATATATATATATATATATATATATATATATATTATATATATATTTCATTGTTTATTGTACATAATTGCTGTTTCCCACATCACTGAGATAGTGCTAGGAATAAAAGAATAGCCCATCCATTATTATACACGTATATATACACAAAAAAATGTGAATAAGAGCAAGGTTATTAGGTACAGTAGGGTTGAGGGTCAAGTCAATTGGGAGGTAAGTTTGAATGGAGAAAAACTGGAGGAAGTAAAGTGTTTTAGATATCTGGGAGTGGATCTGGCAGCGGATGGAACCATGGAAGTGGAAGTGAATCATAGGGTGGGGGAGGGGGCGAAAATCCTGGGAGCCTTGAAGAATGTGTGGAAGTCGAGAACATTATCTCGAAAAGCAAAAATGGGTATGTTTGAAGGAATAGTGGTTCCAACAATGTTGTATGGTTGCGAGGCGTGGGCTATGGATAGAGTTGTGCGCAGGAGGGTGGATGTGCTGGAAATGAGATGTTTGAGGACAATGTGTGGTGTGAGGTGGTTTGATCGAGTAAGTAATGTAAGGGTAAGAGAGATGTGTGAAAATAAAAAGAGCGTGGTTGAGAGAGCAGAAGAGGGTGTTTTGAAATGCTTTGGGCACATGGAGAGAATGAGTGAGGAAAGATTGACCAAGAGGATATATGTGTCGGAGGTGGAGGGAATGAGGAGAAGTGGGAGACCAAATTGGAGGTGGAAAGATGGAGTGAAAAAGATTTTGTGTGATCGGGGCCTGAACATGCAGGAGGGTGAAAGGAGGGCAAGGAATAGAGTGAATTGGATTGATGTGGTATACCGGGGTTGACGTGCTGTCACTGGATTGAATCAGGGCATGTGAAGCGTCTGGGGTAAAACATGGAAAGTTGTGTGGGGCCTGGATGTGGAAAGGGAGCTGTGGTTTCAGGCATTATTGCAGGACAGCTAGAGACTGAGTGTGAACGAATGGGGCCTTTGTTGTCTTTTCCTAGTGCTACCTCGCACACATGAGGGGGGAGGGGGATGGTATTCCATGTGTGGCGAGGTGGCGATGGGAATGAATAAAGGCAGACAGTGTGAATTGTGTGCATGGGTATATATGTATGTGTCTGTGTGTGTATATATATATGTGTACATTGAGATGTATAGGTATGTATATTTGCGTGTGTGGACGTGTATGTATATACCTTGTGTATGGGGGTGGGTTGGGCCATTTCTTTCGTCTGTTTCCTAGCACTACCTCGCAAACGCGGGAGACAGTGACAGTGTGGTTTCAGAAGGAGTAGAGGATGTGTGGATCAGGTGTTTGCTTTGAAGAATGTATGTGAGAAATACTTAGAAAAGCAAATGGATTTGTATGTAGCATTTATGGATCTGGAGAAGGCATATAATAGAGTTGATAAAGATGCTCTGTGGAAGGTATTAAGAATATATGGTGTGGGAGGCAAGTTGTTAGAAGTAGTGAAAAGATTTTATCGAGGATGTAAAGCATGTGTACGTG
>NC_092227.1:69529011-69556511 GCF_036320965.1 Panulirus ornatus | reverse complement strand
AAAGGTAAAAAAAAAAATAGAAAAGGGCCCCCCCACAAGTGTATAGTTTTTTACTGCAATGTCAAGAGCAATTAAAATTTTAAAAGGGGTTATAATTCAAACCTAAAATGGTTAAACCCTTTCGCAAAAAAGTACCTCTACAAGGGACAAGAGCACAGTCCCCTTTCTGCATTAAATGCAGCCACAAAGCTGCCAGACCCCCAAAAAGGGGGTTTGAAGTTTTACAAAAGTATTTGAAAAGTATATCTTCCCTTCTTGGATGTAACCCCCTTCTATGGGGCTCCATTGTCTTAAAAATCAATTATTGTATGTGACCAGTTACCTTAAGAGAAACAGAATTGGCTAAGATATTTACCCCGTTTTGGCACTCAAAACCCGTATACTGCACATGGAAAGATTTTCCCATTTAATGGGGTTAACAAAAAAAAATAACAAAAATAAACATTTAATGTAAGAAAAACTGTATTTTCTCAAGTTATAAGTATGACTTTAAAAGTGACAAGCCAAGCAAAACCAATTTTTATGTAATGTAAAATCAGAATAGTGAGATTAATGTAATGTCATAATAAGGCATATATATATATATTATATATATTATATATATATATATTATATATATATATAAAATTATATTATTCTTTTTTCTTTCAAACTATTGCCATTGCCCCCATTAGGAGGTAGCGTTGAACAGAGAACTGGGCCCTTTTAGGGAATATCCCCCGGCCCCTTCTTGTTCCTTCTTTTGGAAAATTAAAAAAAATAATGAGGGGGAGGATTTAGGGGTTTTTTAGGAAGAAAGAGGGGGAAAGGGGGAAGGGGGGAAAAAAGGGAAAAAAAAAAAAAAAAAAAAAAAAAAATTTTTTTTTTTTAAAGGGGGGGGGGGGGGGGGGGGGGGCCATTTCCCCCCCCATTAGGCCCCGGTAGCGATAAGAACAGAGGAAATGGGCCTTTTTGGGAAACCTCATATGGCCCCCTTCTCGTTCCTTCTTTTTGGGAAAAATTTTAAAAAAAAAAAATTATAAGTGCGTAGAAAAACGCACCTTATAAAAATA
Organism: Panulirus ornatus; assembly: GCF_036320965.1. NCBI lineage: Eukaryota > Metazoa > Arthropoda > Malacostraca > Decapoda > Palinuridae > Panulirus > Panulirus ornatus. Next base: position 69,555,459 of record NC_092227.1, on the reverse strand, counting down.
AAACCTCCCAAAAGCCGGACCCAACCCGGGGCCCCTGTGCAAGGGCGGGAATCTAACTGCTAGGCTATGGTGCTATAAAAATATATTTTATATATATTTATATATAATATTATATTTTTTTTTTTTTTTTTTTTTTTTTTTTCCAAAAGAAGGAACAGAGAAGGGGGGGCCCGTGAGGTTTTTCCCTCAAAGGGCCCCGTCCTTGTTCTTAATGCTACCTCGCTAATGCGGGGAAAAGGCGAATATATGAAAAAAAAAAAAAAAATTATATATATATAATATATTTAAAATATTATATATATATTTTTATTGTTTTTTTGACTAATTGCTGTTTCCCACATAAAAGAGATAGTGTAGGAAAAAAAATAGCCCTCCTTTTTTCCCTTTTTATACACAAAAAAAATGTGAAAAAGAGCAAGGTTATTGGGTACATAGGGTTGAGGGGTCAATAAATTTGGGGGAGGTAAGTTTAAATGGAGAAAAACGGGGAAGTAAAGGTTTTAGATTTTGGGGAGTGGTCTGGCAGCGGATGAACCATGGAAGGGGAAAGGGAAATCATAGGGTGGGGGAGGGGGGAAAATCCGGGGAGCCTTGAAGAATGTGTGGAAGTCGAGAACATTATCTCGAAAAGCAAAAATGGGTATTTTAAAGGGAAATAGTGGTTCCAACAATTTTAGGTTGCGAGGCGTGGGCTTTGGATAGGGTTTGCGAGGGGGGTGGATGTGCTGGAAATGAGTGTTTGAGGAAAATTGTGGTGTGAGGTGGTTTGATGAGTAAGTAATTTTAAGGGTAAGAGAGATGTGTGAAAATAAAAAGAGCTGGTTGAGGAGCGAAGAGGGGTTTTGAAATGTTTGGGAATGGAGGATGAGTGAGGAAAGATTGACCAAAGAGGAATAGTGTCGGAGGTGGGGGAATGGGGAGAAGGGGGCCCAAAATTTGGAGGGGGAAAAAAAAGATGGATAAAAAGATTTTGTTGTCGGGGCCTGAACATGCAGGGGGTAAAAGGGCAAGGAATGAGTGAAGGGGGTTGATGTGGTTACCGGGGTTGAGTGCTGTCATGGATTGAATAGGGCAGTAAAGCGTCGGGGGAAAAACTGGAAAGTTGTGTGGGGCCTGGATGGGAAAGGGGAGCTGTGGTTTCGGGCATTATTGCAGGACAGCAAAGAGACTGAGTGGAAGAAGGGGGCCTTGTTGTCTTTTCCTAGTGTACCTCGCAACATGAGGGGGGAGGGGGATTATTCCATTGTGGCGGGTGGCGGGGGAATAAATAAAGGCAGACAGTGTGAATTGTGTGAAAGGGTATATATTATGTGTCTGTGTGTTATATATATGTGTCTTTGAGAGTATGGGTATGTATTTTGCTGTGGGGGACGGTAGTATATACATGTGTATGGGGGGTGGGTTGGGCCATTCTTTGTCTGTTTCCTTAGCGCTACCTCGCAAACGCGGGAGACAGTGACAGTGTGGTTTCAGAAGGAGTAGAGGATGTGGGGGATCAGGTGTTTGCTTTGAAGAATGTATGTGGAGAAATACTTAGAAAAGCAAATGGATTTGTATGTAGCATTTATGGATCTGGAGAAGGCATATAATAGAGTTGATAAAGATGCTCTGTGGAAGGTATTAAGAATATATGGTGTGGGAGGCAAGTTGTTTTGAAGTAGTGAAAAGATTTTATCGAGGATGTAAAGCATGTGTACGTGTAGGAAGAGAGGAAAGTGATTGTTTCTCAGTGAATGTAGGTTTGCGGCAGGGGTGTTTTGTTGTCTCCATGGTTGTTTAATTTGTTTATGGATGGGGTTGTTAGGGAGGTGAATGCAAGAGTTTGGAAAGAGGGCAAGTATGCAGTCTGTTGTGGATGAGAGAGCTTGGGAAGTGAGTCAGTTGTTCGCTGATGATACAGCGCTGGTGGCTGATTCATGTGAGAAACTGCAGAAGCTGGTGGGCTGAGTTTGGTAAAGTGTTGGGAAAAAAGAAAGTTAAGAGTAAAAGTGAATAAGAGCAAGGTTATTAGGGTTTCAGTAGGGTTGAGGGTCAAGTCAATTGGAAAGGGAAGTTTGAATGGAGACAAACTGGAGGAAGTAAAGTGTTTTAGATATCTGGGAGTGGATCTGGCAGCGGATGGAACCATGGAAGGGAAGTGAATCATAGGGTGGGGGAGGGGGCGAAAATCCTGGGAGCCTTGAAGAATGTGTGGAAGTCGAGAACATTATCTCGGAAAGCAAAAATGGGTATGTTTGAAGGAATAGTGGTTCCAACAATGTTGTATGGTTGCGAGGCGTGGGCTATGGATAGAGTTGTGCACAGGAGGGTGGATGTGCTGGAAATGAGATGTTTGAGGACAATGTGTGGTTGTGAGGTGGTTTGATCGAGTAAGTAATGTAAGGGTAAGAGAGATGTGTTGGAATTAAAAAGAGCGTGGTTGAGAGAGCAGAAGAGGGTGTTTTGAAATGGTTTGGCACATGGAGAGAATGAGTGAGGAAAGATTGACCAAGAGGATATATGGTCGGAGGTGGAGGGGAACGAGAAGTGGGAGACCAAATTGGAGGTGGAAAGATGGAGTGAAAAAGGGTTTTGAGTGATCGGGGCCGGGAAAATGCACAAGGGTGAGAGGTGGGCAAGGAATATAGTGAATTGGATCGATGTGGTAACGGGGTCGACGTGCTGTCAGTTAATTGAATCAGGGCATGAGAAGCGTCTGGGGTAAACCATGGAAAGTTGTGTGGGGCCTGGATTGTGGAAAGGGAGCATTATTGGGCATTATTGCATGACAGCTAGAGACTGAGTGTGAACGAATGGGGCCTTTGTTGTCTTTTCCTAGTGCTACCTCGCACACATGAGGGGGGAGGGGATGGTATTCATGTGTGGCGAGGTGGGATGGGAATGAATAAAGGCAGACAGTGTGAATTGTGTGCATGGGTATATATGTATGTGTCTGTGTGTGTATATATATGTGTACATTGAGGGTGTATAGGTTTTGTTTTTATTTGCGTGTGTGGACGTGTATGTATTACATGTGTATGGGTGTGGGTTGGGACATTTCTTTCGTCTGTTTCCTTGCGCTACCTTGCAAACGCGGGAGACAGCGACCCAAAAAAAAAAAAAAAAAAATATATAATATATATATATATATATATATGGAGCAGGGGGCTGGAAATCCTCCCCTCTTGTTTTTTTTTTTTTTTTAATTTTCCAAAAGAAGGAACAGAGGGGGACCAGGTGAGGATATTCCAAAAAAGGGCCCAGTCCTCTGTTCCTAAACTACCTCACTAACGCGGGAAATGGCGAATAGTTTAAAAGAAAAAAAAAAAAAAAAAAAAAAAAAAAAAAATATTTTATATATATATTATTTATTTTTGCTTTGTCGCTGTCTCCCGCGTTTGCGAGGTAGCGCAAGGAAACAGACGAAAGAAATGGCCCAACCCACCCCCATACACATGTATATACATACTCCACACACGCAAATTTTACATACCTACACAGCTTTCCATGGTTTACCCCAGACGCTTCACATGCCCTTGATTCAACCCACTGACAGCACGTCAACCCCGGTATACCACATCGATCCAATTCACTCTATTCCTTGCCCTCCTTTTAAACCCCCCTGCATGTTCAGGCCCCGATCACACAAAATCTTTTTCACTCCATCTTTCCACCTCCAATTTGGTCTCCCACTTCTCCTCGTTCCCTCCACTCCGACTCATATACCTCTTGGTCAATCTTTCCCTCACTCATTCTCTCCATGTGCCCAAACCATTTCAAAACACCCTCTTCTGCTCTCTCAACCACACTCTTTTTATTTCCACACATCTCCCCTTACCCTTACGTTACTTATTCGATCAAACCACCTCACACCACACATTGTCCTCAAACATCTCATTTCCAGCACATCCATCCTCCTGCGCACAACTTTTATCCATGCCCATGCCTCGCAACCATACAGCATTGTTGGAACCACTATTCCTTCAAACATACCCATTTTTGCTTTCCAGATAATGTTCTCGACTTCCACACATTCTTCAAGGTTTCCCAGAATTTTCACCCCCTCCCCCACCCTATGATCCACTTCCGCTTCCATGGTTCCATCCACTGCCAGATCCACCCCCAGATATCTAAAACACTTTACTTCCTCCAGTTTTTCTCCATTCAAACTTCCCTCCCAATTGACTTGCCCTCAACCCTACTGTACCTAAAAAACCCTTGCTCTTATTCACATTTACTCTTAACTTTCTTCTTTCACACACTTTTACCAAACTCAGTCACCAGTATATTATATATATATATATTATTATTATATATATATTATATATTATATATATATACATTGGGATTTATTAAAAAAGGGGGTGACTGTATTGTTGACTGGTTGAAAAGGTTATTCAATGTATGTATGACTCATGGTGAGGTGCCTGAGGATTGGAGGAATGCTTGTATAATGCAACTGTACAATGGCAAAGGGGATAGAAGTGAGTGCTCAAATTACAGAGGTTTTTAAGTATGTTGATTTATTCTGGGAAATTATATGGGAGGGTATTGATTTAGAGGGTGAAGGCATGTATAGAGCATCAGATTGGGGAAGAGCAGTGTGGTTTCAGAAGTGGTAGAGGATGTGTGGATCAGGTGTTTGTTTGAAGAATGTTATGCGGGAAATACTGAGAAAAGCAATGGATTTGTATGTAGCATTTATAGATTGGAGAAGGCATATGATAGAGTTGATAGAGATGCTCTGTGGAAGGTTTTAAGACTATATGGTGTTGGGGGCAAGGTGTTAGAAGCAGTGAAAAGTTTTTTAAACAAGGATGTAAGGAATGTGTATGTGTAGGAAGAAGGAAAGTGATTGGGTCTCAGTGAATGTTGGTTTGCGGCAGAGGTGTTGATTGTCTCCATGGTTGTTTAATTTGTTTATGGATGGGTTGTTAGGGAGGTGAATGCAAGAGTTTTGGAAAGAGGTGCAAGTTGCAGCTATTGTGGATGAGAGATCTTGGGAAGCGGAGTCAGTTTTTGTTCGCTGATGATACAACGCTTATGGCCTGAGTTTGGGAAAGGTGTGAAAAAAGAAAGCTGAGAGTAAATGTGAATGAGAGCAAGGTTATTAGGTACAGTAGTGTTGAGGGACAAGTCAACTGGAGGGGAAGTTTGAATGGAGAAAAACTGGAGGAAGTGAAGTTTTTTGATATTGGGAGTGGATTTGGGAGCAGATGGAACCAGGAAGGGAAGTAAACATGGTGGGGAGGGGGCGAAAAAACTGTGAGCATTGAAAATGTGTAGAAGTCGAGAAAATTATCTGGAAAGCAAAATAAAAATTTTTAAGGAAGTTATATGGTTGGAGGCGTGGGCTTTTGTAGGGTTGTGCGGAGGAGGGGGGGTTGCTGGAAATAAGATGTTTAAGGGGCAGTATTTGGTGTGAGGTGTTTTTATCGGTAATTTAAAAATAGGGTAAGAGGTGTGTGGTAATAAAAAGAGTGTGGTTGAGAAAGCAAAGAGGGTGTTTTGAAAAGGTTTGTTCACATGGGGAAAAAGGGGGAAAGATTGACAAAGAGGGGGGTTTTGTGTCAGAGGTGGAGGGAACAAGAAGTGGGAGCCAAATTGGAGGTGGAAAAATGGAAAGAAAAAGATTTTTAGTATGGGGCCGAAAAGAGGGGGTGAAAGGCTGCAAGGAACAGAGTGAAATTGGGAAAGATGTTGAACCGGGGGCAAAGTGTGAAATGTCTGAGGTAAACTATGGAAGGTTTGTGGGGGCCCGGATGTGGAAAGGGAGCTGTGGGTTTCCGGGGCATTATACATGCAGCTAGAGACTGAGTGTGAATGAATTGGGTTTAATGTCTTTTCCTAAACGTGCCTCACGCACCGGGGGGGGGGGTTTTTTTTTTTATGGTTGGGGTGGCGTGGGGAAAGAAAAAGGAGAAGTACAAATTTGTACATTGATTATATGTCGGGTGTATTATATGTTATGTTGGAATGTAAGGTATGTATTTTTGCGTGTGTGGTGTGTATGTATATAATGTGTAGGGGTGGGTTTGGGCCATTCTTTCTCTGTTTCCTTGGCTACCTGCCCGGAGACAGGACAAAAAAAAATAAATAAAATAAATAAATAAAAAATATATACACTGATAACTACAAGGAAAAATGAAACACAATAAGTCCCATGTGCACTCTTATGTAATTATTACATCATCCAGGGAGACACAAGAATGAAACAAAAGAATTAGGACAGTCAGCATGTGAAATGTCTAGGGTAAACCTTGGAAAGATCTGTGGGGCTTGGATGTGGATAGAGAGCTGCGGTTTTGGTGTATTACACGACTGTTAGAGAATGAGTATGAGTGAACGTGGACTTTCTTTGTCTGTTTCCTGGAGTTACCTCACTAAGGCAGGGTGTGGCGGTGCTGTCTCCTGTCAGTTGGAGTTGCACCAGGAATGGATGAAGGTGAGCAAGTATGAACATGTGTATATGTACATGTAGTTTGGGATATAAAGGGGATAAAAGTGAGTGCTCAAATTACAGAGGTATAAGTTTGTTGAGTATTCCTGGTAAATTATATGGGAGGGCATTGATTAAGAGGGTGAAGGCATGTACAAAGCATCAGATTGGGGAAGAGCAGTGTGGTTTCAGAAGTGGTAGAGGATGTGTGGATCAGGTGTATGCTCTGAAGAATGTATGTGAGAAATACTTAAAAAAAAAAAAAATGGATTTGTATGTAGCATTTATGGATCTGGAGAAGGCATATGATAGAGTTGATAGAGATGCTCTATGGAAGGTTTTAAAGAATATAGGGGTGTGGGAGAAAAAGTTGTTAGAAGCAGTGAAAAGTTGTTATCGAGGATGTAAGGCATGTGTATGTGAAGGAAGAGAGGAAAGTGATTGGTTCTCAGTGAATGTAGGTTTACGGCCCGGGGCGTGTGATGTCTCCTGGTTGTTTAAATTTTTTTATGGATGGGGTTGTTAGGGAGGTGAATGCAAGAGTTTTGGAAAGAGGAGCAAGTATGCAGTCTGTTTGGATGAGTTGGGAGGTGAGTCAGTTGTTGTTCGCTGATGATACAGCGCTGGTGGCTAATTCTTGTGAGAAATGGGAGAAACTGGTGACTGAGTTTGGTAAAGCGTGTGAAAGAAGAAAGCTGAGAGTAAATGTGAATAAGAGCAAGGTTATTAGGTACATAGGGTTGAGGGAAGTTTGAATGGAAAAAAACTGGAGGAAGTGAAATGTTTTAGATATCTCGGAGTGGCTTTGGCAGCGGATGGAAAACCATGGAAGTGGGGGGAAAATCATAGGGGGGGGGGGGAGGGGGCAAAAGTTCTGGAGCTTTGAAGAATGTGTGGAAGTCGAGAAATTATCTCGGAAAGCAAAAATGGGTAAGTTTAAAGGAATAGGGGTTTCCCAAAAATTGTTTATGGTTGCAAGGCTTGGGCTATGGATAGGGTTGTGGGAGGAGGGGGATGTGCTGGAAATAAATGTTTGGGGGAAAAATATGTGGTGGGAGGTGTTTTGATGGGATAAGTTTTGTAAGGGTAAGGGAGATGTGTGGAAATTTAAAAAGGGAGTGGGGGTTGAGAGAGCAGAAAAGGGTGTGTTGGAAATGGTTTGGTCACAGGGGAGAGAACCATGAGGAAAGATTGACCAAGAGGATATATGTGTCAGAGGTGGAGGGAACGAGGAAAAAGGGGGGAGACCAAATTGGGGTGGTGGATGGAGTAAAAAAGATTTTGATTTGATCGGGGCCTGAACATGCAGGAGGGTGAAAGGCGTGCAAGGAATAGAGTAAATTTGGAATGATGTGGTATCCCGGGGGTCGTGTGAAGCGTCTGGGGGTAATTTTGAAACTTCTGGGGGGCCCGGATGGGGGAAAGGGAGCTGTGGTTTCGGTTGCATTTTTACATGACAGCTAGAGATGAGTGTGAATAAAATAAAAGGGGCCCTTTGGGTTGTCTTTTTTTTTTTGGCCCCTCGCGACATTTGGGGGGAGGAGGTGGTCATTTTCATTTTGTGGCGGGGGGGTTTGGGGGATGGGAATAAATAATGGCAGACATTTTATGAATTATTTTCATGTGTTATATGTATATGTCTGGGGTTGTGTTATATATGTATATTTGAGATGTATAGGTTTTGTATATATTGCGTGTGTGGTGGGGATGTATTTTACATGTGATGTGGGTGGGTTTTGGGGTTTTTTATTATTTTTCTCTGTTTCCTTGCGCTACCTTGCTAATGCGGGAGACACCCGAAAAAGCAAAAAAAAATAATATATCAAAAAAATTGTTTGGGAAATAACTGCAAGAGCTTTGGAGGAGGGGGGAGTATGCAGTTGTTGGGGATGAGAAGGCCGGGGAAATGAGTCATTTTTTTTTTCATGATGATACAGACTGGTGGCTGATTCGAGTGAAAAAACTAAAAATTTTGGTGATTGGTTTGGAAAAGTATGTGTAAGGAAGGAGGGGTTGGGAGAGAAAATTGGGGAATAACAGAAAGGGGGTTTTTTGGTTTAGGAGGGTTGGGGGGACAATTTGGGTTGGGTTGTGAGTTTGAATGGAAAAAAAGGGGGGGAAAAGTGAAGTGTTTTAGATTTTGGGGAGTGGATTTTAGCAGTGAATGGAACCACGAAGTGGAAGCAAAGTCATAGGGTGGGGGAGGGGGTGAAGGTTTTTGGGAGTGTTAAAGAATGTGTGGGAGGAGAAAATGTTATCTGGGGAGAGGGGAAATGGGTATATTTGAAGGAATACTAGTTCCAACTAATATAGGGGCCTGCAAGGAAAGGGTACAGTTGGGTTTTTGTTGGAGAAGGGTGGAGTGTTGGAAATGAAAATTTTTTTTCCCCTTAAAAGGAGAAAATGTGGGGGAAAAGGGGTTTTTGATTGAGTAATTTAATAAAAGGGGGGGGAAAATTTGGGTAAAAAAAAAAAAGTGTGGTTGATTTCATAGGGGGGGGGGAGGAGGTGAAGGTTCTGGGAGTGATAAAGAATGTTGGGGGGGAGAAAATGTTATCTGAGAGGCAAAATGGGTATTTTTAAAGGAAACTAGTTCCAACAAAAATTTTAAGGGTTTGAAAGGGCCCATGGGCTACAATAGGTTTGTATGGAGAAGGGTGGATGTGTTGGAAATGAAATGTCTGGGACAATATGTGGTGTAAAGTGGTTTGATTCGAGTAAGTAAGAAGGGTAAGAAAATTTGTTTGGGATAAAAAAATTTTGGGGTTTAGAAAAGGGAGAAGGAGTTGGGGTTGAAATGTTTGGGAAAATATTGGGTTGGATGAGTGAGGAAAAAGGTTTACAAAGAAAGGGAAAAATGTTTAGAGGTGGAGGGAAAAAGAAGTGGGAGACCCAAAATTTGGGGATGGAAGGATTGTGATTTATCGGGGCTTGAAATACAGGAGGGTTTTGAGGCATGCAAGGAAAAAGAGTGAATTGGAACAATGTGGTATTCTGGGGTCAACATGCTGTAATGGACTGAAAACCCGGGGATGGAAAACTTTTGGGGGGGAAAAACCCTGGAAAGGTGTGTGAGGCCTGGAAATGGGGTAGGAAGCTGTGGTTTAGTTGCAGTACACTGGGCAGCTAGAGGTGAGTGTGAACGAAAAAATGGCCTTTTTTGACCCGTTTTCCCGACGCTGCCTAATGAAGCAGGGGGGGAGCAATGCTGTTTCCGGGGGGGGAAAGTGTAGCGGGGGAAAATGGGTGAAGGGAAGCTGTTTCCCACGACAGTGAGGGTAGCGCCAGGATATGGGTGAAGAAAGGCCCATCCCCTCATTACACATATTTTTTACATAAAGCCCATACCACAAAATTTGGGAAAAAGAGGAAGGAGTCAAAGGGGGGGTTTTCTGTCCTCTTCAAATGCTCGATTGGGGTATCAAATGTGTGTGGATTAAAAAAAGATGGGGAAAAAGGGAGTTAGGTAGTATGTTTGGGGGGAAAGAAACCGGGTTTGTTTTGGCTCTTGATTGAAAAAAAGTTAAAGGGGGTAAAAGGGGGAAGAATGGTTTGGAGAAGTTTTTGGGAGGAGGTCGGGGGCTGGATGAGAGGACAAGAGCAAAGGGAAAATGTAGCACAAATCTGGAGACAGGAGTTATGAGGTGTGTGATGGAGTGTAAGGAAGAATATTTTGGGAATGTGGGGGAAAAAATGAATGTGGGGAAAGAAAAGCTGGGTGATTTTTAGTGCTTTTTGCCCCTGGTCATGAAAAGGGAAAGATCATGGGGAGGAAAAAGTTTTTTGGGGAGTAGATGAGTGGGTTTTCCGGCGGGTTTGGGGCATGAGGACCAAGTAAGGGATGGGTGATAAAAAATGTAAAGGTTGAGTAATGTGGCATTTGGGGGTATATTGATGTACTGGGGAATTCATTGTTGTGAATGAATTGGTAAGGGGCTTGCAGATTTGTGTGCTAAAAAAAAGGAATGGTGACTGTAAATACCGGGTTTTAAAAATTTGGATTTTTCATAAGTATACTTTAATGGAGTGGGGAGAGAGGGGTCAAAGGGTATTATTAGATTACTTTTTAAATTTGATTGCTTTTTTAAAAGAGGACTTTTGGATGTTAATTCTGAGAGGGCCCGCTGGTGGGATGTTGATCATTTATCTTGGGGGAGGTAAAGGTGAAAAATTTGTAGTGGTTTTCAAGAGAAAAGAAAATTTTTTTGGGGAAAAGGGAGAGTAAAGTGAGCTTAAAAAGGGAATTGTGTGGGAAGTCCCAGAAGAGGGGAAGTTTTTAAAAATTGGCAAAGGGTTTGAGAGCAAAAAAAGGAGGAAAAGGGGGTGGGGGAAGGGGAGTATTTAGGGAAGCAAAGTTGGCATTTAAAAGGGGGTAGTGAGGGGTTTGGGGATGAAGAACAAAAGTTTTTAAAGGGAAAGGGGAAAAGAGAGGCTTGTGGATGATATTTCCCAAGGAAGGTGTGCAAAGGATTGGGGGGGTTTTTAGTGGCAAAAGGGTTTCAAGAGGAAGGTTGCAAGATTTAAAAAAGAGGGAAAATTGAAAATTGGGATGGGAGAGTATCTTTAAATTTTTAAAGGGAGAAAAAAAAGGATTTTTTGGGAAAAAGGGGGTTTTTAAAAATAATGCGCTTTAAAAAGGGAGAACAAAGGAAACATCGGGGGAAGGGGGAAAATTTGATAACAGTTGAAATGCATTTGGAGTATTTTAAAGGGTTTGTTGGTTGTGTTGGGGCAGAGTGGAAGATGTAGGGTTTTTGGTTGGGGTGGTGGCCCAAAATGAGAGAGTAAAGGAGAGGGGTTTGGGTTGAAAGAAAAAAGAGGTCGCGAAAGCTTTGAAAAAATGAAATAAAAGAAAAGGGCGGTGGGGTTGGTGTTTATATTTGGGAATTTATTGGGGAAAGGGGGGTGACTGTGTTTTTGATTGGTTGGAAAGAAAAATTCAGTGTATGTATGAATCTTGGTAATTAAAAGGTTTGTTTAAAGGTGAGTTTTCAACAAACAGAGGAAAAGTTTGTTGGGGTATTCGGGGAAAAATTGAGAGGGTTTGAAGGCAGTACAGAGATCCCCCTGGGGGGGAGGTGGGGTTTTTCAAAAGAGGGGAGGATGTGTGTATCAGGTGTTTGTTTTGATGAAAATGTGTGAGAAATATGTAGAAAAAAACAGATGGATTTGCATTTTGGCATTTAGGAAATTGGGGGGAAGGCAAACGACGGAGGGGACGGGAGATGCTTTCTGGAAGGGTTTAAAAAATTTATACAGTGTGGGAGGTGGGCTGAAAGAAGCAGAGAAGTTTTCATCAAGGTGTAAAGGATGTTTTTAGAGTGGGAAGAGAGGGGATTTTAAGTGATTTTTGTGCAGGTCAGCCCTGGGGACAAGAGTGTGTGTTTTCCCCAGGGTTTTGTTAAATATGTTTATAAAAGGGGTGATTAGGGAGGTAAATGCAAGAGTTTTGGAGAGAGGGGCAAGTATGGTCTTTGGAGTGAGAGGGCCTGGAAAACGGGTCCCGTTGTTGTTTGCTGATGATCGTACGGGGGTGATTCAAGTGAGGGAAAAGCAAAAAAATTGATGACTGAGTTTGAAAAAATTGGGTTTAAAGGGGAAAAATTGAGGTAAAAATGAATAAGAGGGAAGGTTATTAGGTTCAACAGGGTTTTGGGAAAAAAGATCATTGGGTGTGAGTTTTTAAGGGGGAAACTAGATATCTGGGAGTGGAATTAGCAGCGTTTGGGAAACCCTGTAAGTGGAAAAGGGGGTCCCTAGGTGGGGAGGGGAGGGAAGGGTTTTGGGAAACAATGAAGAATGTGTGGAAAAAAGATAGTGTTTTTCTTGAAAAACAAAAAATTTGGGATGCTTGAAAGGGTAAGTAGATCCAACGTATCTTTTGGTTGTAAGGGAGGGTGGAGTGTTTGAAATGAAAAAAGTTTGCGGACATTATTGGTGTGGGTGGTTTGATCAAGGGAATTAATAAAAGGGGGAAGAGAGATTTTTTGGTTTTAGAGGGAAAAACCAAGAAGGGGAGTGGGTTTTTAAAAGGTTTGGGGGGACTTTGGGGGAGAATGAGTGAGGGTAGATTGAAAAAGGGGGTTTTTTTGTGTCAGAGGTTTTGGAAAAGGAAAGAGAAGTGGGGAAAACCAAAAATTTGGGGGTGGAAAGATGGAGTGAAAAAAATTTTGAATTTAAAGGGGCCTTTAACAGGGAGGAGGGTGAAAGGCATGCAAGGGAAAAGAGTGAAAATTTGGAAAAATGTGGTATAAAACCCGGGGGCAATGTGTGTCAAAGGATTGAACAGGGCTTGTGAAGCATCTGGGGGGAAAAAAAAGGAAAGTTTTGTGGGACCTGGATGTGGAAAGGGAGCTGTTTGGGTTTTGGGGGCAATTTTACAAGGGAAAGCTAAAGACTAAATTGTGAAGAATGTGGCCTTTGTTTTCTTTTTTCCCAGGGCTACCTTTGCGCACATGCGGGGGGGGGGGGGTTGTCATTTCTTTTTGTGGCGGGGGGTGGGGACGGGGAAAGAATAAGGGGAGACAGTAGAATTATGTACATGTGTATAATTTTATATGTTGTGGTGTATTTTTTATGTTTTTGTTTTAGGGTGTTTAGGTATGTATATGTGCGTTTTTGGGGGGACGTGTACTTAAAAAAAATATGTATGTGGGTGGGTTTGGGCCAAATTTTTTCATCTTGGGTTTCCCTTTCAAATACCTCGCTAACGCGGGGGGAAAGCTACAAAAAAATAATAAAAAAAAAAAAGTTAAAATTAAATTTTTTTTTTTTTTTTTTTTTTTTTTATACTTTGTCGCTGTCTCCCCCGTTTGCGAGGAAAGGCAAAAAACAGACGAAAGAAAGGGCCCCAAACCCCCCCCATACACATGTCCAACACCGTCCACACACGCAAAAAATTACTTACCAAACACGTTTTCCCGGGTTTACCCCAAAACGCTTCCCCCAGGGCCTTTGATTCAACCCATGACAGCACGGAAAAACCCCCTGTATACCACTTTCGCAAAAATTTCACTTTTTCCTTGCCCTCCTTTCACCCTCCTGCATGTTCGGGGCCCCGATCCAAAAAATCCTTTTCACTCCATCTTTCCCCCTTTCCAAATTTGGTCCCCCTTCTTCTCCTCTTTCCCCTCCCCCTCCGACCCTTTTCCCTCTTGGTCAATTTTCCTCACTAATTCTCTCCATGTCCCAAACCATTTAAAAACACCCTTTTCTGCTCTCTCAACCACGTTTCTTTTTATTTCCAAAATCTCTCTTACCCTTACTTTTATTACTCGTAAAAACCCCCTCACCCCACACATTGTCCTAAAACATCCATTTCCAGCACTTCCATCCTCCTACGCACAACTCTACCATACCCCACCTCGCAACCATAAAACCTTTTTTTGGGGAAATACTTTTCCCTTCAAAAATACCCATTTTTGCTTTCCGGGATAATGTTCTCGACTTCCACCCCATTTTTAAAAGGCTCCCAAAATTTTCCCCCCCTCCCCCCCCTTGTTTCCATTCCCGTTTCCATGGTTCCATCCGCTAAACAGATCCACCCCCAGAAAATCTAAAAAAATTCACTTCTCCAGCCTCTCACCATTCAAACTCACCCCCCAATTGACTTGCCCCTTTCCCCCTACTTTTCCTAATAACCTTGCTTTTTTGGGACATTTACTCTTAACTTTCTTTTTCCCAACACATTTTTAAACCAAACCCCGTCCCAAAGCTTTTTGCAGTTTCTCATTTGAATCCGCCCCCCAGCGCTGTTTCATCAGCAAAACAAAAATGACTCACCCCCCAAAGTTTTCTCTCATCCCCAAACAAAACTTATACTTCCCCCTTTTTCCCAAAACTCTTGAATTTTACCTCCCTAACAACCCACCCCATAAAAAAATTTTAAAAAACCATGGAGACTCACACCCCCCTCCCGGGAAAAAACCTACATTACTAAAACCCAATCACTTTCCTCTTTTCCCTAAAAGTAACATGCCTTACACCCCTCGAAAAAAAACTTTTCCTGCTTCTAACAATTTGCCTCCACACCATATATTCTTAATCCCTTCCACAGAGCTCTTATAAAACTCTATAAATTGCCTTCCAAAACCCATAAATGCTAATAAAAATTCCATTTGTTTTTTAAAGTATTTTCCTTACATTTTTAAAAAAAAAAAACCCCTGATCCACAACCCTTTTCCCCCAACTTCTAAAACCCAAAAACTGCTTTTCCCCAATCTGATGCTTGTACATGCCTTACCCTCTAAATTTCAATCCCCTCCCATAAAATTTTTCCCCGGAATATTCAAAAAACTTATACCTCTGAAAATTTGACCCACTCACTCTTTTCCCTTTCCCTTTGTACAATGGAACCCTAGGAAAGGCATTCCGCCAATCCCCCAGGCACCCTCCTGAGTCATCATACATTAAAAAACCTTCCCAAACCAGTCAACAATCAGTCCCCCCTTTTTAAAAAATTTTCCACTGAAAATACCACCCAAACGGGCTGCCTTGCGGTTTTCCCATCTTCCCCCCAAAGCTTTTACTACCTCTTCTCTGTTTACCAAAACATTTTTCCCCAACCCCCTCACTTTGACACCACCTCGACCCAAACACCCCTTTTCTGGCCCCTCTTTTCAGACACATTCAACAAAAACCCTTTAAAATTTCTCATTCCATCTCCTTCTCACATCACCAATACTTGTTTTTCCCTCCCCAAATTTTCGCCCTTCATGAAGTTCCCCTTTGCTCCCCTTTTCTTACGCACCCTATTTTCCTCCTTCCAGAAAATCTTTTTATTCTCCCAAAAAATTTCTGATAGTCTCTCACCCCAACTCTTTATTTTTCCCCTTTTTTTTACCTCTTTTCACCTTTTTTCCCTTTACCCCCGGGCTCTTTCTTTTATACTCCCACTCAATTGCATTTTTTCCCCGCAAAAAAACTTTCCAAAAGCCTCTCTCTTCTTTTCACTAATATTTACTTTTTCATCCCCCCACTCACTACCCCTTTTTAAACCGGCCCCCCCTTCCCCCTCTTCTCATGCCAAAAAGCCTTTTTTTGCGCCCAAACCATCACTTTATTCCCTAAAAAACATCCCATTTTCCCCCCCCATCCCTTTCTTTTCCCTTGTGCTCCTTTTTCCATTTCCCGCCACAGTCTCTCCTTATATATAAATATATATATATAAATATATTTTATATATAAAAATTTATATATATAAAAAATATAAATATATAATTTTAATTTTATATATATAAATATATATATTTTAAAATTTTAAATTTTATATATATATATTTTTTTTTTTTGGGGTTTGTCGTGTCTCCCGGGGTTTGCGAGGTTTAGCGCAAGGAAACAGACGAAAAAGGGCCCAAACCCACCCCCTACACTTTTGAAATTTTAATACGTCCACACACCCCAAATTTTTAACATTCCTACACAGTTTTTCCTGGTTTCCCCCAGACGCTTAACATCCCTTTGTTTCAACCCAAATGACAGCACGTAAAACCCCGGTATCCACACCCTTCCAATTACTCTTTTCCTTGCCCCCCTTTTCTCCTCCTCATGTTCAGCCCCCTGACCCACAAAAAATTTTTTTACCCCATCTTTCCCCCTCCAATTGGTTCCCTCTTCTCCTCGTTCCCTCCACCCCCAAACCATATACCCTCTTGGTCAATCTTTCCTCACTCATTCTTCCTGGGGCCCAAACCTTTTAAAAAACACCCTCTTTGCTCTCTAAAACCACGCTTTTTTATATCCAAAAATTCTCTCTTCCCCCTTACGTTATTATTTGATAAAAACCAATCCCCCCACACATTGTCCTCAAACATCTCTTTTCCCCCGGGAACTTTCCATCCTCCTGCCACAACTCTATCCATAGCCCACCCCTCGCAACCTTTTACAACTTTGTTGGAACCACTTTTCCTTAAAAATACCCTTTTTTTGCTTTCCGGGGATAATGTTCTCGATTTAAACACATTCTTAAATGCCCCCAGAATTTTCCCCCCCCTCCCCCACCCTAGGGACCCATTTCCCGCTTCCATGTTTCCATCCCTATATATTTTATAAAAATTTATATATATATATATTTTATATATTATATATATAAATATATAAAAATTTTAAATTATTATTATTATACTTTGTCGCGGGTCTCCCGCGTTTGCAAATTTGGGCGAAAGGAAAAACAGACGAAAAAATGGCCCCCCCCCCCCCATAAAAATGTTTTTTACTACGCCCCACAGGGGCAAATTACATACCTACACAGTTTTCCCATGGTTTACCCCAGACGTTCCCCATCCCTTGATTCAATCCACTGACAGCACGTAAACCCCCGGTTTTTACCCCCTCGCTCCAATTCATTTTTTCCTTGCCTCCTTTCCCCCCTCCTGTGTTACCCCCCGGGATCACCCCAAAATTTTTTTTAACCCCATTTTTTCCCCCTTTAAATTTTGGGGTTTTCCCACTTCCCCTCTTTCCCTCCCCCCCCGACACAAATATCCTCTTGGTCAATTTTTCCCCACTCATTCTCCCATTTCCCCAAAAACCTTTTTCAAAACCCCCTTTTGCTCTCTAAACCACGCTCTTTTTTTTTCCCCACAATCTCTTTTACCCTTAGTTACTTAATCGATCAAACCAAAATCAACCCCCAAATTTTCCTCAAAAAATTTTTTTTCCAGCACTTCCCTCCTCCTGCGCAAAATTTAAACCCTTAAACCCACGCCCCATAAAACCCTACAACATTTTTGGAAAACCCTATTCCTTCAAAAATACCCCCTTTTTGCTTTCCCAGATAATGTTTTTCGATTCCACACATTCCCTTAAAAGGGTCCCGGATTTTTTGCCCCCTTTCCCCCCCCCAATGTTTTACCCTTTGCTTCCATGGTTCCATCCCCCTGCCGATCCCCTCCCCGATATTTTAAAAAAACTTTATTCCTCCCGTTTTTCTCCCTTTAAAATTACCTTCCAATTGACTTGACCCTCAACCTACTGTACCTAATTACCTTGCTCGTATTGACATCTTAATTTAACTTTCTCTTTCTTTCACACACTTTACCAAACTCAGTCACCAGCTTCTCCAGTTTTCAACATGAATCAGCGTCACCAGGCGCTGTATCATCAACGGCTGAACAACACACTGACTCACTTCCCAAGCTCTCTCATCCCCAACGACTTCATACTTGCCCCTCTTTTCAATACTCTTTGCATTTACCTCCCTAAAAACCCCATCATTAACAAAATTAAACAAACCAGGGAATAAATCACACACCCCTGCCGCAAACCTACATGCAATGAGAACATCCACTTTCCTCTCGTCCTACACGTAACACATGTCCTTACATCCTCGATAAATAACTTATATATACTATATAATATATATTTATATCTTAATATATATATATATTATATATATATTTATAGATATATATATTTTTTTTTTTATCTTTTGTCGCTGTCTCCAGCCGTGTGCTGATGGGTAGCGCAAGGAAACAGGACGAAAGAAATGGCCCAACCCCCCCCCCCATACACATGTACATACACACGTCCACACACGCAAATATACATACTACACAGCTTTCCATGGTTCACCCTGACGCTTACACATGCCTGGAATTCACTCCACTGACAGCACGTCAACCCCGGATACCACATCGCTCCAATTCACTCTATTCATTGCCTCTTTCACCCCTCCTGAATGTTTCAGGCCCCGGATCACTCAATTCTTTTTCACTCCATCTTTCCACCTCCAATTGGTTCTCCCTCTTCCTTCCTGTTCCCTCCCACCTCGACACATATATCATCTTGGTCTATCTTCTCCTCATCATTATCTCCTTGTGCCCATGACCATTTCAAAACCCCTCTTCTGCTCCGCTAATACCACGCTCTTTTTATTTCCACACATCTCTCTTACCTTAAGTTACTTACTGATCAAACCAACCTCACCCCACACAAGTGTCCTCAATCATCTCATTTACGGCACATCCATCTCCTGCGCACAACTCTATCCATCGCCCACGCCTCGTATACCATACAACATTGTTGGAACCTTATTCCTTCAACATACCATTTTTGCTTTCCGGGATTATGTTATTCGACTTCCACACATGGTCTAGGATCCCTAAATGTTCGCCCTCCCCACCCTAGATTCCACTTCCGCTTCCTTGGGTTCATCGCTGACAGACTCCACTCCAGGTAGATCGATTAAACACTTCACTTCTCCAGTTTTTCTCCATTTCAAAACTCACCTCCCAATTGACTTGACCCATAACCCTACTGTACCAATACCTTGCTCTTATCACATTTACTTTCTTTAACTTTCTTCTTCCACACACTTTTAGCCAAACTCCGGTCACCAGCTTCTGAGTTTCTCACATGAATCAGCCACAGCACGTGCAAGAAAAAATGCAATTGTGTGGAAGATGTATATAAAGAAAGAGACAAGGAGGTCAAGAGAAGGTGCAAGTGGTGTAAAAAAGAGGGTTTAATGAGTGTTGGGGTGAAGAGAGTATCATTAAATTTTAGGGGAGAATAAAAAGATGTTCTGGAAGGAGGTAAATATAGTGCGTAAGACCAGGGAGCAAAATGGAACTTCAAGTGAAGGGAGCAAATGGGGATGGTGATAACAAGTAGTGAGTGTGATGTGAGGGAGGAGATGGAGGTTATTTACTGTGAGTGTTTTGAAGGTTTGTTGAATGGGTTTGATGATAGAGTGGCAGATATAGGCTGTTTTGGTCGAGGTGGTGGGTGTCAAATTGAGAGGGTTAGGGAAAATGATTTGGTAATCAGAGATGAGGTAGTAAAAGCTTTGCGGAAGATGAAAGCCGGCAAGGCAGCGGTTTGGAAGGTTTTTGCAGTGGAATTTATTAAAAAAGGTGGTGGATGTATGTATTGTATGACTCATGTTGGGGTGCCTGAGGATGGCAGATGCGTGCCATAGTGCTATTGTACAAAGGCAAAGGGGTTAAGAGTGATGTGCTCAAATTACAGAGGTATTAGTTTGTTGAGTTTCCTGGTTAAAGTATTATGGGGAGGGGTATTTGATGAGAGGGTGAAGGCATGTACATGACCGCATTCAGATTGGGGAAGAGTAGTTGTTGGTTTCAGAAAGTGGTTAGAGGAATGTGTGGATAAGGTGTTTGGCTTTAGAATCGTATTTGGAGAAATACTTGAGAAGCAATTTGGAATTTGTATTTGTAGCCATTTTTGGATTGGAGGAAGGCATATGATAGAGTTGATAGAGATGCTCTATGGAAGGTATTAAGAATATATGGTGTGGGAGGCAAGTTGTTAGAAGCAGTGAAAAGTTGTTATCGAGGATGTAAGGCATGTGTATGTGAAGGAAGAGAGGAAAGTGATTGGTTCTCAGTGAATGTAGGTTTACGGCAGGGGCGTGTGATGTCTCCATGGTTGTTTAATTTGTTTATGGATGGGGTTGTTAGGGAGGTGAATGCAAG
Source organism: Panulirus ornatus (assembly GCF_036320965.1). NCBI lineage: Eukaryota > Metazoa > Arthropoda > Malacostraca > Decapoda > Palinuridae > Panulirus > Panulirus ornatus. The sequence goes on along the minus strand of NC_092227.1, from coordinate 69,535,605 downwards.
AGTTTTGGAAAGAGGAGCAAGTATGCAGTCTGTTGTGGATGAGCTTGGGAGGTGAGTCAGTTGTTGTTCGCTGATGATACAGCGCTGGTGGCTAATTCTTGTGAGAAACTGCAGAAGCTGGTGACTGAGTTTGGTAAAGCGTGTGAAAGAAGAAAGCTGAGAGTAAATGTGAATAAGAGCAAGGTTATTAGGTACAGTAGGGTTGAGGTAAGTTTGAATAGAAAAAAACTGGAGGAAGTGAAATGTTTTAGATATCTCGGAGTGGCTTTGGCAGCGGATGGAACCATGGAAGTGGAGGTGAATCATAGGGTGGGGGAGGGGGCGAAAGTTCTGGGAGCGTTGAAGAATGTGTGGAAGTCGAGAACATTATCTCGGAAAGCAAAAATGGGTAAGTTTGAAGGAATAGTGGTTCCAACAATGTTATATGGTTGCGAGGCTTGGGCTATGGATAGAGTTGTGTGGAGGAGAGTGGATGTGCTGGAAATGAGATGTTTGAGGACAATATGTGGTGTGAGGTGGTTTGATCGAGTAAGTTTTGTAAGGGTAAGGGAGATGTGTGGTAATAAAATGAGTGTGGTTGAGAGAGCAGAAAAGGGTGTGTTGAAATGGTTTGGTCACATGGAGAGAACCACTGAGGAAAGATTGACCAAGAGGATATATGTGTCAGAGGTGGAGGGAACGAGGAGAAGTGGGAGACCAAATTGGAGGTGGTGAGATGGAGTGAAAAAGATTTTGAGTGATCAGGGCCTGAACATGCAGGAGGGTGAAAGGCGTGCAAGGAATAGAGTGAATTGGAATGATGTGGTATACCGGGGTCGATGTGAAGCGTCTGGAGTAAATCATAGAAACTTCTGTGGGGCCTGGATGTGGAAAGGGAGCTGTGGTTTCGGTGCATAATTACATGACAGCTAGAGACTGAGTGTGAATGAAAGTGGCCTTTGTTGTCTTTTCTTTGTGCTACCTCGCGCACATTTGGGGGGAGGAGGTGGTCATTTTCATGTGTGGCGGGGTGGCGATGGGAATGAATAATGGCAGACAGTATGAATTATGTGCATGTGTATATATGTATATGTCTGTGTGTGTGTATATATGTATACGTTGAGATGTATAGGTATGTATATATTGCGTGTGTGGATGTGTATGTATATACATGTGTATGTGGGTGGGTTGGGCTATTCTTTCATCTGTTTCCTTGCGCTACCTTGCTAATGCGGGAGACAGCGACAAAGCAAAATAAATAATATATCAATAAATTGTTTGGGAAATAACTGCAAGAGCTTTGGAGAGAGAGGGGGAGTATGCAGTCTGTTGGGGATGAGAAGGCCTGGGAAGTGAGTCATTTGTTGTTCACTGATGATACAGCACTGGTGGCTGATTCGAGTGAGAAACTAGAAGTTGGTGATTGAGTTTGGAAAAGTATGTGTAAGGAGAGAGTTGAGAGTAAATGCGAATAACAGCAAGGTTATTTGGTTTAGGAGGGTTGAGGGACAAGTTGGTTGGGATGTGAGTTTGAATGGAGAAAAATCGGGGAAGTGAAGTGTTTTAGATATCTGGGAGTGGATATAGCAGTGAATGGAACCACAGAAGTGGAAGCGAGTCATAGGGTGGGGGAGGAGGTGAAGGTTCTGGGAGTGATAAAGAATGTGTGGGAGGAGAAAATGTTATCTGAGAGAGCGAAATGGGTATATTTGAAGGAATACTAGTTCCAACAATAATATATGGCTGCAAGGCATGGGCTACAGATAGGTTTGTATGGAGAAGGGTGGATGTGTTGGAAATGAAATGTCTGAGGAGAATATGTGGTGTAAAGTGGTTTGATCGAGTAAGTAATGAAAGGGTAAGAAAATTTGTGGTAATAAAAAAAGTGTGGTTGAGTCATAGGGTGGGGGAGGAGGTGAAGGTTCTGGGAGTGATAAAGAATGTGTGGGAGGAGAAAATGTTATCTGAGAGAGCGAAATGGGTATATTTGAAGGAATACTAGTTCCAACAATAATATATGGCTGCAAGGCATGGGCTACAGATAGGTTTGTATGGAGAAGGGTGGATGTGTTGGAAATGAAATGTCTGAGGAGAATATGTGGTGTAAAGTGGTTTGATCGAGTAAGTAATGAAAGGGTAAGAAAATTTGTGGTAATAAAAAAAGTGTGGTTGAGAAAGCAGAAGAGAGTGTGTTGAAATGTTTGGACATATGGATAGGATGAGTGAGGAAAGGTTGACAAAGAGGAAATATGTCAGAGGTGGAGGGAACAAGAAGTGGGAGACCAAATTGGAGATGGAAGGATTGTGAGTGATCGGGGCTTGAACATACAGGAGGGTAAGAGGCATGCAAGGAATAGAGTGAATTGGAACAATGTGGTATACTGGGGTCAACATGCTGTCAATGGACTGAACCAGGGCATGTGAAGCTTCTGGGGGTAAACCATGGAAAGGTGTGTGAGGCCTGGAAATGGATAGGAAGCTGTGGTTTAGTTGCATTACACATGACAGCTAGAGGTGAGTGTGAACGAATATGGCCTTTTATTGACTGTTTTCCTGACGCTGCCTCACTGAAGCAGGGGGTAGCAATGCTGTTTCCTGTGGGAAAGTGTAGCGCCGGGAATGGGTGAAGGCAAGCTGTTTCCCACGACAGTGAGGTAGCGCCAGGAAATGGGTGAAGAATGGCCCATCCCCTCATATACACATATATATACATAAACGCCCATACACACACAAATAGGAAACAGAGGAAGGAGTCAAGCGGGGATTGCTGATCCTCTTCAAATGCTCAGATTGGGGTATCTAAATGTGTGTGGATGTAACAAAGATGAGAAGAAAGGAGAGATAGGTAGTATGTTTGAGGAAAGAAACCTGGATGTTTTGGCTCTTGATTGAAACAAAGCTCAAGGGTAAAGGGGAAGAATGGTTTGGAGAAGTCTTGGGAGTGAGGTCAGGGCTGGATGAGAGGACAAGAGCTAAGGAAATAGTAGCACTACTCCTGAGACAGGAGTTATGAGAGTGTGTGATGGAGTGTAAGGAAGTATATTTTAGAATGATGTGGGTAAAACTGAATGTCGATGGAGAGAGCTGGGTGATTATTAGTGCTTATGCACCTGGTCATGAGAAGAAAGATCATGAGAGGCAAGTGTTTTGGGAGTAGATGAGTGAGTGTGTCAGCAGTTTGGGTGCATGAGACCAAGTAATGATGGGTGATATAAATGTAAAGGTGAGTAATGTGGCAGTTGAGGGTATAATTGATGTACATGGGGAATTCATTGTTGTGAATGAATTGGTGAAGAGCTTGCAGATTTGTGTGCTGAAAAAAGACTGGTGACTGTAAATACCTGGTTTAAAATCGGATATTCATAAGTATACATATGTGAGTAGGAGAGATGGTCAAAGGGTATTATTAGATTATGTTTTAATTGATATGCTTGTAAAAGAGAGACTTTTGGATGTTAATATCCTGAGAGGGTCAGCTGGTGGGATGTCTGATCACTATCTTGTGGAGGTGAAGGTGAAAATTTGTAGTGGTTTTCAAGAGAAAAGAGAATGTTGGGGAGAAGAGAGTGAGTGAGCTTAGAAAGGAGACTTGTGTGAGGAAGTACCCAGAAGAGATTGAGTGTAGAATGGCAAATGGTGAGAGCAAATGACGTGAGGATAGTGGGTGAGGAATGGGATGTATTTAGGGAAGCAAAGTTGGCATATTAGAAAGGGTAGTGAGTGGTAGGATGAAGAACTAAAGTTGTTAATGAAAGAGAAAAGAGAGGCATGTGGATGATACTTACAAGGAAGGTGTGCAAATGATTGGGAGATTTAGTGGCAGAAGGTCAAGAGGAAGGTGCAAGAGTTGAAAAAGAGGGCAAATGAGAATTGGGATGGGAGAGTATCGTTAACCTTTAGGGAGAATAAAAGGATGTTTTGGAAGGAGGTAAATAATGCGTGTAAGACAGGAGAACAAACGGAAACATCGGTGAAGGGGGCAAGTGATAACAGTTAGCAATGCAGTGAGTATTTTGAAGGTTTGTTGAATGTGTCTGATGACAGAGTGGCAGATGTAGGGTATTTTGGTTGGGGTGGTGGACAAAATGAGAGAGTCAAGGAGAGTGGTCTGGTGAAGAGAGAAGAGGTCGCGAAAGCTTTGCAGAAAATGAAATCCAGCAAGGCGGTGGGGTTGGATCGTATTATAGTTGAATTTATTAGGAAAGGGGGTGACTGTGTTGTTGATTGGTTGGTAAGAATATTCAGTGTATGTATGAATCATGGTAATTCAAAGGTGATAAAGGTGAGTGTTCAAACTACAGAGGCATAAGTTTGTTGAGTATTCCTGGAAAATTGAGAGGGTGAAGGCATGTACAGAGCATCACACTGGGGAGGAGCAGTGTGGTTTCAAAAGAGGTAGAGGATGTGTGTATCAGGTGTTTGCTTTGATGAATATGTGTGAGAAATATGTAGAGAAACAGATGGATTTGCATGTGGCATTTATGGATCTGGGGAAGGCATACGACAGGATGGACAGAGATGCTTTCTGGAAGGTCTTAAAAGTATACAGTGTGGGAGGTAGGCTGCAAGAAGCAGAGAAGTTTTCATCAAGGGTGTAAGGCATGTGTATGAGTAGCAAGAGAGGGGAGTCAGTGATTCTTAGTGCAGGTCAGTCTGCGACAAGAGTGTGTGATGTCCCCATGGTTGTTAAATTTGTTTATGAAAGGGGTGATTAGGGAGGTAAATGCAAGAGTTTTGGAGAGAGGGGCAAGTATGCAGTCTGTTGGAGATGAGAGGGCCTGGAAAACGAGTCAGTTGTTGTTTCGCTGATGATACAGTACTGGTGGCTGATTCAAGTGAGAAACTGCAGAAATTGATGACTGAGTTTGAAAAAGTGTGTTAAAGGGAAAAGTTGAGAGTAAATATGAATAAGAGCAAGGTTATTAGGTTCAACAGGGTTGAGGAACAAGTTCATTGGGATGTGAGTTTGAATGGAGAATCTAGATATCTGGGAGTGGACTTAGCAGCGTGGAACCATGTAAGTGGAAGCGAGTCATAGGTGGGGAGGGGCTGAAGGTTCTGGGAGCAATGAAGAATGTGTGGAAAGAGATAGTGTTATCTTGAAGAACAAAAATGGGTATGCTTGAAGGATAAGTAGATCCAACAGTATCATGTGGTTGTACAGAGGAGGGTGGACGTGTTAGAAATGAAATGTTTGCGGACATTATATGGTGTGAGGTGGTTTGATCAAGTAAATAATAAAAGGGTAAGAGAGATATGTGGTTGAGAGAACAACCAAGAAGAGAGTGTTTTGAAATGGTTTGGTCACATGGAGAGAATGAGTGAGGATAGATTGACAAAGAGGATATATGTGTCAGAGGTGGAAGGAACGAGAAGTGGAAGACCAAATTGGAGGTGGAAAGATGGAGTGAAAAAGATTTTGAGTGAATGGGGCCTGAACATGCAGGAGGGTGAAAGGCATGCAAGGAATAGAGTGAATTGGAACAATGTGGTATACCGGGGTCAATGTGCTGTCAATGGATTGAACCAGGGCTTGTGAAGCATCTGGGGTAAACCATGGAAAGTTTTGTGGGACCTGGATGTGGAAAGGGAGCTGTGGTTTCGGTGCATTATACAAGACAGCTAAAGACTAAGTGTGAACGAATGTGGCCTTTGTTGTCTTTTCCTAGTGCTACCTCGCGCACATGCGGGGGGAGGGGGTTGTCATTTCATGTGTGGCGGGGTGGCGACGGGAAAGAATAAGGGCAGACAGTATGAATTATGTACATGTGTATATATGTATATGTCTGTGTGTGTATATATATGTATATGTTGAGATGTATAGGTATGTATATGTGCGTGTGTGGACGTGTACTTATATACATATGTATGTGGGTGGGTTGGGCCATTCTTTCATCTGTTTCCTTGCACTACCTCGCTAACGCGGGAGAAAGCTACAAAATATAATAAAGAAAATATAAAGTAAATAAATTTTTTTTTTTTTTTTTTTTTTTTTATACTTTGTCGCTGTCTCCCGCGTTTGCGAGGTAGCGCAAGGAAACAGACGAAAGAAATGGCCCAACCCCCCCCATACACATGTACATACACACGTCCACACACGCAAATATACATACCTACACAGCTTTCCATGGTTTACCCCAGACGCTTCACATGCCTTGATTCAATCCACTGACAGCACGTCAACCCCTGTATACCACATCGCTCCAATTCACTCTATTCCTTGCCCTCCTTTCACCCTCCTGCATGTTCAGGCCCCGATCACACAAAATCCTTTTCACTCCATCTTTCCACCTCCAATTTGGTCTCCCTCTTCTCCTCGTTCCCTCCACCTCCGACACATATATCCTCTTGGTCAATCTTTCCTCACTCATTCTCTCCATGTGCCCAAACCATTTCAAAACACCCTCTTCTGCTCTCTCAACCACGCTCTTTTTATTTCCACACATCTCTCTTACCCTTACGTTACTTACTCGATCAAACCACCTCACACCACACATTGTCCTCAAACATCTCATTTCCAGCACATCCATCCTCCTGCGCACAACTCTATCCATAGCCCACGCCTCGCAACCATACAACATTGTTGGAACCACTATTCCTTCAAACATACCCATT